>NC_084525.1:13972419-14104919 GCF_024500275.1 Phycodurus eques
AAATTCCAGAACAGTCGATCAATAAAGTACCAAAATCTCGTGTATAATGCGCATCCCCCCCCCCCCCCCCAAAAAAAATTTGTCAAAAGTCAAGTGTGCATTATACATAGGTATAGGGGCAAATGGAAATAAAACTGAGAAGAGCCAGAGCCCCGCATCATGTGCTCGTTCTGCAGAGGGACGACAGAGCACATCTTGACCAACTGCATTACTGTGTCGTACATAGCCTGCACTGCATCCTGCCGCAAGACTCTCCATCGCATAGTGAGGGCAGCTGAGGAGATCAGAACCTCTCTTCCCTTCCTGCAGGACATTTACAGCATCTGCCTATTATTTACCGTAATTTCTTGTGTATAATGCGCATCCCCCCCCCCCCCCCCAATTTTATTTTTTTGGTCAAAAGTCAATAGTGCGCATTATACATAGGTATAGGGGCAAATGGAAAAAATCTTTCACATTTTATAAATGTATGCCGCCATGTAGTGGTTATGAAAAAGCTGTACACTTTCATTCCAAAATGCCACCGCCACCTCGTGGTTTTAAAAAAAAGTGTAGCCTACACTTTCATTCCAATATGATAGGGGTACGGATGCCTGCATATATGTACAGTTGTGCTCGTATGTTTATATACACTGGCAGCATTTGTGAAATATTTTTTTTTTAAAATATGACTGATTGAACAACCATCATTAATTTCTTCATGCTTATGTTTTGTTTAATGATAATGCTTTTCTGAAATGCTTGACAGTTTAATTTGAATCCTATTAAAATAAAATGTGTTTCGCCTAGTCCTTCATGTTTTCTTTAAAGAATTGTACCCATCTTACAAATTCTGCCTGGGTAATCAAACATATGAGCACAACTGTGTGTTTTCTAATTTAGTAAATAAAAGTCGGCTGTGAATTTCAAAATAAGAGCAAGTAAATTAAAAAAAGTGTTCAACTAAAGTTCTAAACTTCAGAATAATTATTTGAAAAAAAACTAACAAAATACTGATACTTCATGTTTTGATCATATGCAAGCATATAAGCAAAATCATGCATTGTAAAAATGCATTATACATAGGTAGAAGGGTTCTTTCAGCCTTCACCGGAGTTTAACGACCTGGGTTTGTCGCTGCATGCCACACCCCACCTAGAAGCTTCCCGGACAACCGTGCTGCTGATTCACAACCAGACACGGAATGACGTTCACATCCCCAGATCTACTAGGCTTGGCCTCTTGATCTGCTCAGACTTCCACGACTTCAATCTCACGGTCTCCGTGATTAGTCACCTTCCACAAGACCTCTTCCCATTGGATACCTCTGGTGGAGTACGACTCACTGTTCCTTCGCGACACATTGCTCTTGTTCCAGTGGGACCTACTGAGGGTGATGACATCATCAGAGTGGACCTAGCTACAACACCTGGTGATCCAGACGCTCAGTATAATGCCAGCTGCACCCGAAAGCGCGTCTCCCGCGACTTCACCCACTCCTTCAAACACTTCGTGAACCAACTCGCCGCCACCGGTAACGTCGCCCTCTCCCTTATCCTAACTTTGAAACCCACGTGCAGTAGGCCCTAGCGGATGCTGACACCCTAAGTTCCGATGACGAACGACAGCGTTTGAGGGATGTGCTAATCAAACATGCCGGGTCATTCGCTAAAGACTCACTCGACTGCAGCCTAACTGACTTGCACATGGTCCGCACTCCGACCCCTCCAAAACAACCGCAACCAGTTGACGATCTTACAAAAGAGGGGACTACACCGGTAATGCCAAACAGGTCCACCAGGCATCGCTCTTATGACACAGGACCTTCCCTCAACCTTTCGAGCCAACTCGACCCCCTTATAAATACTTCAGTTGCGCCCTTCGAAACGGATTTTGTGGACTCTGCATTTTCAGCCATCATGCTGAGCTTCCAGTCCAAAATCCCCACCACACGACAACGCATGGCTAACGAAGTAACCAATTCCTGGTCGCTAAGCAACACACTAAGAGTACCCATCTTAGTTCTCGAAGCTTCCAGTGCAACCCTTAACTGAAATAGGCAGATCATAACCTCTCTGTTGCCGCTGCTCTAACGGATTATGCTCACACACGGATTGTTACCATATTGATGAATGACATGCTACGTGAAATCTCTTCCTCCATAGATAACTTAGCAATGGGTAGAATTCCTCCATACTTGGTACCCCTCAGCTTCGTCGAAAGCATCCTTTCTAAACCTCTTGCCAGCCCCATGAGCCCTGTTCAAGCCCACTTGGCGTTTTCTCTTCATTACCTGTATCCCAGTAAGCCGTTCATCCGAGATGCAGCGGATGGGATTTGCGGCCTGAAGCTCATGAAGGATGGGTTGCGGTGTAGAGCAGAAGCTACACCTCGCTAACAGGTTACGACTACTCATGCAGAAATTGTTGGCTCCAAATGGCTAGTCAACACACCAGTACTACGACCACCACGACACTGCAACGAGACTCGCCCTGCTAAATCAAACCATGTGGCTCGACGTCCCCAAAGATGCCATTTTGTGTATTGAGGACGTCGCCCTCTACCACCTGCCAGCCGACAATTATGAGAGCGAAATCGAGATTTCTAACTTTTTCGGACAGTAAAAATTGGAGGTTGATCCTGAGACTCAAACAGATTAAATTTGAAGGAACTCAGGCGATTGATATCACCCACATTGACAACACCCTACGCACCATTAGAACTGAGGGCAGAACACCCGAGCTCCCGCTCATGCACTCCTGGTCCCCAGCAGATAAAACTTACTGCATGACTTTCGTCATCGCCTACATGCTCTATCGAAAGACTCAGAACTTGCAGGGTCTTCTAAACCAATGCTCAAATGTACGACCCAAAATTATCCGTAGGAAAAGAATGACTGAACCCGAACCTAACCCCATACAGACAGGGGAGGAGGTCCTCCTTGACCTCAATTTCCCCCCGTACCTCTCTACCCCTTTTGAATCTAGACTAGGATTCTGCTCTCCCCAAGATTAGAACCTCAACTTGGCACCTTCCCTCTCCTTGATTGATGTGTCGGGTTCTACACCTGACAGCTGTGCCCCCTATGTTCCAAGTTACAGTTAGCTACATTTTCTCTCTCTTTCTTTCTCCTCCATAGAGCCGTGTTGAGTTTCTCCTCTTGTGACTTTTACTGAGAACTCTACACCTAGTTAATGTTTACCCCTAGTTTTAGCTTCGCACCTGTCCCAAATTACTGGTCTCACTGCCATCCCAATATACACACCTACGCCCATCTATCCACACACGCCAACCCTGACACCGACACCTATTTGCACATGTAGGCAGACCTTAAGTAAGAAGTTGCCATGAACAACTGTTATAGCCATAAGGGGGGTGATATGCACTAATGTTGTACTTTGATAACTGCATTGCTGTGTGTGTTCCTGCCAACCTGTGCCATCTTCCAACGAGACGTCGCCTAGATCCGCCATCGAGCCGGACTGAGCCGGACTGGGCCAATGAAGGGGGGGGGGATATGTAACGGACACTCTCTCGCCCGATGGCACTATGACCCCAAAAAAACTCCAGACCAAGCGACATCACTATTGCCCCCCCGCCGAGGTGGACGACCATGGAGCACGGCATATTCAACTTCGCACACAGACGTTAAGTGAATTACAAGCCTAAGCATCAAAGCAGAGACACAGACACTGGTTTAGAATGTGGACGCTAAGTGAATTATAAGCCCATGGAGCATCAAAACTGAGACAAGGGTTTTTTTTTTTCAACTGGTTTTGCACTAGAATGCTAAATTAATGAACTTCCACCACCAGCCAGCCTGGAGAGCGTCGACAACAAAGACTTCTCCTTCCTGCTGTGCACCGTGACATCTGCACATCTGGCTGGGACAATGGACGGTACGACACAGGTGGCGGAAAGCCACTGCAAACCCGGATTAAAGGTCAGATGAGAAAGATGTTATGGGGTCAGTTAGAATTCATATTGCCATTGTTTATATTTTATGTAATACATGCACGTAACTTCCAGCAAGTTTTCAACCATAGTTTAGCTAAAAATGTGGGTTTTATGACGCATATTGAGTCCTCCCCGAACATACTCGCAGCTCAAGACACCGTGGTGTGGTTACTCTATCCACCCCAAGGGCTACCAGAAGTGACGTTGCAATTGCCAAACACAACGCGCTACACTCTATATGCAATGGCGAGCAACGTGTTGGAATATGTGGAGGAGGAGGATTTCGACGTACAAGAGCACCCAACTGAACTTGGCATCGTCAAAGCGTACATGTTTGAGTCGATCAGGATGTCGGAACTGACAGTGACGACGACGAGCAGCCAAGTAGCAGCTGTACAACAGAAAAAGAGAGTGGCCACTGGCTCGATGTGACGATATGTCAAAAGCCTGTCTTTTTATACGCATTCTGCATCATATTTATCGTTTTAACTGCTGTATATCTGCCATATAATCCCTTTGAAATGGCAGATGTGGTTTGTAAAGGGGTTCTAGAGTTATCAAGAAACATTTTAAAATCTTTGTTCTCTGACCTTTAACTGATCACAGTCTTCACTGAACTTGAATGTGATCTAATATTTTAAGAACTTTACATCAACGCCACTAGTGACTGTATTTCTGAAAACTTGAATGTCTCGTGTCAAATCTGTTGTCAACTGAACCGGATAAAATGTTTCACCCCACAACACGAATGCCACATTGCAAATATTAGTGTTCCCAGAAATCACATACACTTGAAACATTCGTTACCGGGATTAAAGAGGATGGGCGCGTGACAAGGCAAAGCGGAACAATGGGGTTTAAACCACAAATTATACTAAAATGAAATGCGATTCTAGAGGCACGGTATGCCTTCCATTTGGTCAACAGGGGCCAGCCTCGCTCTATGAAGCGAATAAAAAAGGCCGAAGCTCCTTTGTCTCGCTCTCTCACATTTTCGCTCGCTCTCTCACTCTCTTGTTGTTCCACCTGCCGAAGGTCTGGCCCAGCCCGGGGAGCCTACAACCTCTCACCACAAATTGGCGGAGCCTGGGAGACAACTGCTTGACAGTTTAATTTGAATCCCCTTAAAATCAAAGTAAATGTGTTTCCCCTTGTCCTTCATGTTTTCTTTAAAGAATTGTACCCATCTTACAAATTCTGCCTGGGTAATCAAACATATGAGCACAACTGTGTGTTTTCTAATTTAGTAAATAAAAGTAGGGCTGTTAATTTCAAAATAAGAGCAAGTAAATTAAAAAAAAGTGTTCAAATAAAGATCTAAACTTCAGAATAATTATTTGAAAAAAAACTAACAAAATACAGATACTTCATGTTTTGATCATCCATTCATCCATTTTCTGAGCCACTTCTCCTCACGAGGGTCGCGGGGGTGCTGGAGCCTATCCCAGCTGTCATCGGGCAGGAGGCGGGGTACACCCTGAACTGGTTGCCAGCCAATCGCAGGGCACATAGGAACAAACAACCATTCGCACTCACAGTCATGCCTATGGGCAATTTAGAGTCTCCAATTCATGCATGTTTTTGGGATGTGGGAGGAAACCGGAGTGCCCGGAGAAAACCCACGCAGGCACGGGGAGAACATGCAAACTCCACACAGGCGGGGCCGGGCATTGAACCCGAGTCCTCAGAACTGTGAGGCTGACGCTCTAACCAGTCGTCCACCGTGCCGCTGTTTTGATCATATGCAAGCATATAAGCGAAATCATGCATTGTAAAAATGCATTATACATAGGTAGAAGGGTTTTCCAGAATTTTGAGGTCAGCATTGGGGATGCGTATTATACATGGGTGCACATTATACACGAGAAATTACGGTAATTGACATCTATCAGTCTGGAAAGGGTTACATAAGCCATTTCTAAAGCTTTAGGATTCCACCTTACCATAGGGATTACATTACTCTTACGTGTAGATAACATGGAACAGTGCTAAACCTTCCCAAGAGTAGCCGGCCGACAAAGATTACCCAAAGAGAACAGCAATGACTCGTCCAGGAGGCCACAAAGTAACTCAGGACGAATTGTAAAGAACTGCAGGGCTCCCTTGCCTCAGTTAAGGTCAGTGTTCATGAGACAACAATAAGGAAGAGACTGGGCAAAAATGGTAAAAAGAACAATGGCAAAAAGAACAAAGACTCATCTTACTTTTGAAAAAAATAAAATAAATATTTCAATGACTTTTAGGAGAATATTATATGGAGTGACGAGATGAAAGTTGAGCTTTTTGGAAGGTGTGTGTCTCGTTACATCTGGCGTAAATGTAGCACAGCATTTCAGAAAAAGAACATCACACCAACTGTCAAACATGGTGGTGGTATGTTTGATGGTCTTGGGCTTCTTAGCTCCTTCAGGACCTGGACAACTTGCTGTGATTAATGGAACCTTGATTTCTGGTCTTTAACAGAAAATCAGTTTGTGACCTCAAGCTTGAAACGCATCTCCATGGAATCCAAATTGTCATAATTATGTGGTTTTGAGTTGCTAATTTGGACCCAGTTGTGGTTTACTCAATATCATGTCGGGATACTTATTAAGTGATTTTTCATTCACGTCACATACACAGATCCACACACTAATTGACAAGTGTGTGAAGTGTAGAGCATGAGGTACTGCATCCACAAGTGAAACTGATTTTGTGTTCTGGGCTCCTCTTTCACAAGTAGCTGTTTGTCACGTCGCAACACCGTTAGCGCCACCCTGTGGTTGTCATGGTAATGAAAGTCAAAGTTACACTTCCATATCAACATCCTGGTCAGTCTCCTCCGAATTTGAATTAAAAGACTGTATCAACTTGAATTTGGCATCGGTATGAAAGCTTGCAATACTTTATCACTCTCAATGATAACACCGTCTGAATATTCCTAATATGACCGCATTACGACAAAACTGTGCTTGCTATGAAATTGTTGATATACCATGTTAACTAAATAGGCAACAGTATCAGCAAAGTTATCACTAATCACAGCAAGCAGCACCAGTCTCCTGGTTGAAAAGTGCAATTGGTAACATGCTGACAAAAACATTTGATCCCAATTATCTCCACCCTCTGTGGACAAACTATCCCTAGAGTGAAACAGCTATCAATGAAGATGTGATTTGTGGAAGGAAGCCACTCACCAGAGATGATCCATGTATGTGTGCAAAACACACACCCCTCTCCCTTTCATGCCCAAATTGAGCATTTCTGCACTGCAAACTGCAGCTGTGCCAATTGCAACAGGAGCTCTGGAATCAATATATAGAGTTCTGTCAAACGTGCATAAGTGTATGAAAAACCTTTTACTTAAAAAAAAAAACAAAAAAAAACATACCTATTATTAACAAGTGTAACAGCACAGGGGTCACCCTGTTTTATGTCTGGGAGTCCACTGGAAGGCACTACCACACCTGGAAGCATGAGATCTGTAGACAGAAGTTACTCAGCTTCTTGATCATCTGAATCAAAATAGAAACATCTGTGCAGTTATTGAAAAAGAAGATTACCGGCTCCTCCGATCATCTTGTGAAGAACAAGAGGCCATGTCCTGAACGCAGGCAGGACAGCAGGGTAGCGCCAGAGCATATAGACTATTACAATATGAAAATGCACATTTTAATTGACCTCCTTCACTTTGAGTATTCCATGATTTTCATACGGCAGAGTAAGCTTTTAATCACCTGTAGGATAAAGCTGTTTATCCACTTCAAAGAAGAGCGGGTTTTTATGACCTACATATAATGTCACAGCGTCTCCCTTGTGCGCAAATATCTTCACAACATTGAATTCCTCTTTGTTCGGGACCAGCTCTGTTAGTTCATCAGAAAACAGGGTAGGGAAGGCTGCTGATACGTCAGCCTTGAGCTTTCTCCTGAAGATAATACAATCCAACACAGTATTTTTAAATTCATTTCATAGCAGAAATGGGTACAGTATTGTTAGAAATTACTGGCTGCACGCTTACACAACACTGCATACACTTTTGCTTGATACATCCCATTACAGATACACATCCAGATATCTTTATAAACATATAATTGCAGTACACTGAGTCGCACCGACACAACAAACGCACAACATATCAACATCATACAAACAAAGGTGTAAGCAGTGTTGTGTAAGAGTACAGCCAGTAATTTCTAACAGTATTCAAAAATAAGTATTTTGTTTAGAGTAAACCAAAAATTATCTTTTATTTCTTCTCAACAGATGAAGAAATTAATAGCCAACTAGAGCAGTTTGTGCATTATTTACGTGGGACTCACTGGGAAAAGGTCAAACTAAGCTGTAAAATTTAAGTGGAAACAAAACTTTATTATTTTTTACTAGCAGCTATTGAAATACATTTTTAAAAATCTTTTTGAGGACTAAATGACAGGATAGCTACTGACATTTTGCAAAAAGCACAGGCCGTCACTCACCTGTCGGATCCCTTCATTACGATGTTGGATTTAACACGAAACGGTTTTGCAAACATTTTATCAGAAAATGAATCAAAATCAAATGGGGAAAACTGTAGAAATGATATTACATGCTAGTAAGGAAAAAAGAAAAAGCCTTTTTGCAGCTGCCGTGTGTTGCGTTTAACAGTCCGGTGCGTATTTAGTTTCGGCGTGAAACAACAGCACCGGTGTTTTGGTTCCGCTGTTTGGACTGCACAGACACCGAGCCCAAAAATAGTACGAATCCACCACCACAATCTCTATGCATTCCAGTTGCTTCGAGACAACATGTGGTATGAGTCATGACTTGTGGGTGAATTACTTAAACTGCATTTGAAAATGTTCCTCTCCCTTACAGCTACTATCACTGGATGTTGTCTTATTTGCTCGAGGTGCTTCATCTCCATGGAATCCAAATTGTCATAATTATGTAGTTTTGAGCTGCTAATTAAGACCCAGTTGTGGTTTACTCAATATCATGCCGGGATACTTATTAAGTGATTTTTCATTCACATACATTCACTTCACATAGACAGATCCGCACACTAATTGACAAGTGTGTGAAGTGTAGCGCATGAGTTACTGCATCCACAAGTGAAAATGATTTTGTCTTCTGGGCTTGTCTTCTTTCACAAGTAGCTGTTTGTCACGTTGCAACACCGTTATCTCCCCCCAGTGGTCGTCATGGTAATGAAAGTCAAAGTTATATATCAACATCCTGGTCAGTCTCCTCCGAATTTGTATTAAAAGACTGAAGACTGATTTTTCATTCATTCATTCGTCTTCCGTTCTGCTTATCCTCACCAGGGTCGCGGGCGTGCTGGAGCCTATCGCAGCTATCTTTGGACGAGAGGCTGGGTACACCCTGAACTGGTCGCCAGACAATCGCAGGGCACATATGCACATATAGACAAACAACCATTCTCACACACATTCACACTTAAGGCAATTTAGAGTCCTCAATCAACCTACCATGCATGTTTTTGGGATGTGGGAGGAAACCGTAGTGCCCGGAGAAAACCCATGCAGGCACGGGGAGAACATGCGAACTCCACACAGGTGGGGCCGAGATTTGAACCCCGGTCCTCAGAAATGTGAGGCAGATGTGCTAACCAGTCGCCCACCGTGCCACCACAAGTGATTTTTGTGCATCATATATAAAGCACATGCTTACATCAGACCTTATTTCCTGGAAAGTCATAGCTGCTTGCAGGAGTCATTGATGCAAGTTGGGAGAGTGAAGATGTGTCAGATCAGAAAACTTCCTCGTTTTCTCTGCAATATAATAAATTGTCGGCAATACAAGTATGATTTTTGGATTCCTTGAATCATGCTTTTATTATTTGGGAAAATAATAACCAGACCAAAGCTTAGTTTTATTTATCAGGAACAGCATTTGAGTCATCAAAAAAGGCTTCTTCTTGTACATTTTGTACAAAGATAAGGGGCAGGAGATTACTTGGGTTGTTCCCAACATCTGGTCAAAATTTCATGTCAATAGCACCTTTGGAAATAAATTAAGTGAGAAAAATGGTGACGTGTTAAATACTCATTTTAGCCTGTGTGTGTGTAAAAGTGGACTGATGCATGAGGCTCCCTATGATTATGTCATTCGAACTTTGCCTCATTCAAACAGCAGATGGTTTTCATCGGTCTTCAATCATCTTTCATCGGTCTTCAATCATCATCTTATTTTCAACAAACGTTTGTGGTGGCACAAGTTGCAGGAGGCAATCTCTTTTTAATTTGCAAATCTTTTTTTAATTTACCTGGTCCATTTATAAAATATAAAACGGTATAAAACAGCACAGTGGACGACTGGTTAGAGCGTCAGCCTCACAGTTCTGAGGACCCGGGTTCAATCCCCGGCCCCGCCTGTGTGGAGTTCGCATGTTCTCCCCGTGCCTGCATGGGTTTTCTCCGGGCACTCCGGTTTCCTCCCACATCCCAAAAACATGCATGGTAGGTTGATTGAGGACTCTAAATTGCCTTAAGTGTGAACAGTGCAATTAATCTATTTTAATAAGAATTTACTAATTTCAACCGACAGTCAAGATATTTAAATTAAATTATTAATATATGAGAAAAGCCAGCACACTCTCGCAGCCTCACTCTGACCTGTTAGCTTAGGCTTAAGGAACTTTGCTGACTATTTTGGGGTATCCACCCCTGGATAATAAAAAAATGACCATCCCTCGTTTGCTAATAACCGGGCTAGACTATCAAACAGAGGCAGAGCAAAGGGACCTCTGGCAGCTGAGAGGATACAGAAGAGGTGCTGAGTTAATATTTCTGCACGGCAGGTTTGTTTATCACCTGTTTTTTTATTTACATTTAAAAACTAAAACTTCAAACCGATAAATTTAGTGTTGTAATAACATTACAAATACAGTGCTGTGGAAAAGTACTGGCCCCCTTCTCAAATTCTTATATTTTTGCCTCGTTTCCCCACTTTAAGATCAGCAAACAAATATAACCCAAGTGATCTTAAAATGCTGTTTTTAAATAGTGATTTCATTTATTAAGGAAACAAAAATCTGTTCAAAGTTACCTGGCGCTGTCTGAAAAAGTAATGGCCCACCTAAACCTAAAAAATGGTTGGGCCATCCTCAACAGCAACAACTGAAATCAAGTGTTTTCTATAACTGGCAATGATTCTTTCCTGTCTCCGCTCTTTCTTGATGAATGTTTTAATTAAATAAAAATGGAGGGTTTTCAAGCATGAACGGCCTTTTTAAGGTCATCATTCAAGTCTGGACTTTGACTAGGCCACTCCAAAACCTTTTTTTTTTTTTTTTTTTAAAGTCATGGTGGTGGTGGTGTGTTTTAGATCAGTATCCTGCTGCAGAATCCAAGGACACCTCAGCTTGAGGTCACAGCCTGATGGCTGAAAATTCTCCTTCAGGATTTTTTGTTAAAGAGCGTAATTCATTATTCCATCAATTACAGCAAGTTGTCCAGCTCCTGAATCACATTACCACCATCATGTTTGACTGTTGGTATGATGTTCTCTTTCTGAAATGCTGTGCTACATTTGCGCAAAATATAACAAGACACACACCTTCCAAAAACATTCATCTCGTCAGTCTATATAATAGTCGCCCAAAACATTTTTGCCCAGTATCTTCCTTATTGTTGTGTCATGAACACTGACCTTAACTGAGGCAAGGAAGGCCTGCAGTTCTATACATTTTTGTAATTGCATGCCATTAGAAATGACCATGTTTGATAGCTGTACTCTTGAATGTAAGTAAAGGGGGAGCCTTTGGTCATACTGGGAGAAGCGGGAATGAAAAGTGCAGGACAATACAGGACCATAAAAAAAGGCTTCCTGTTGTTTTAAAATACTTTACAAGCTTGTAATCACAAGCAGGGATAAGTTTGTTGTTGTTTTCCTAGCCCCTCTCCTTCAGGAATTGTACATCAAAACTTGTGATTTGTTTTCTAAGGCAACATAATCATGTTATTGTCATAATAATTTAGGCTTTTTTTGCCAAATGTTTGATATTTCTTCTTGTGTTCTCCGGCCAGAAATTCTGCAGTACACCTCCAGCCAACCAGAGGCTTCCCTGATCTCCCAAATAAAAATTGTATTTGTGGAAATATGCGTTTGCTAGATTATTGTTATTTTTCCGTTGTAATAATGTTTCTTTATTTCAATGCTTCTTACTTAATTTTACATAAACCTGCTTATTTTCCAGTATACAGTACATGGGTTGCACCCATGTAAATTGGACCAAATCATTGCTTGTTCCAAGCAACTTGTGATGGCAGGAGTGTGACCTTAGTTTAACTCTTTAACTCAATCCACCAAAAACAACAAACAAGAGCCAGTAGCAACATCAAAAGAAACTGTTTGGCATGGGAAGTGGAGATTTGGCACATTTTACTACTATACTAGGGTCGCGGGCGTGCTGGAGCCTATCCCAGCTATCATCGGGCAGGAGGGGGGGTACACCCTGAACTGGTTGCCAGCCAATCACAGGGCACATACAAACAAACAACCATTCACACTCACATTCACACCTACGGACAATTTAGAGTTGTCAATTAACCTACCACACATGTTTTTGGGATGTGGGAGGAAACCGGAGTGCCCAGAGAAAACCCACGCAGGCACGGGGAGAACATGCAAACTCCACACAGGCGGGGCCGGGGATTGAACCCTGATCCTCAGAACTGTGAGGTAGACACTCTAACCAGTCGACCACCGTGCCGCCCCTTTGCAAGCTACATATTTAAAATCCCAGATCTCATTTTAACACTGCCTCCCAGTGAGAACATGTAGCCACCTTTCACACATGCATTCTTCTTGTGCCTCCCAAAGTTCTCCTTGAGCAGCTCCAGCAGCACCATCAACATATGCAACTTCTGTCATCCAAGTGCTGCAACTGGATACCTATGAGATAATTTTATTATTGTATTATTTTTTATTTTTTAGGGTTACAATTAATCAGTGACATTTCATAATTAATCAGCTGACTGGCACGTAAATGACAAAATGTTATGAGTTCAATTTCCTTTCACAAAACTAAAAATGGCACAACACAAAAGTTTTATCCAAAATGTAGTGTTTATTGACATAAAGAAAAGACAAAACAAGAACTATTCACATTTGAGTAAGTTTACTTTCTTGGTATTACCCTGAAAAGGACTTAAAATTATAAAACTCTTACACAGTAAATCATTTATTGAATAGTTAGTGGTTAATTACCCTTTGTCTTGTTAAACGTGACAATGGTTAATGTTTCTGTCACTGATTCTCCCAGGCGCATTTGTGATAGATTAGTCATATATGATCTGTCATAAAAGAATTCAAAAGTCAGTAATTCAATAATAGGTAAAACTCATGTAGATGAATGTAGGACTTGTGGGAAATGTTAAAAGATTTGAGTTCTAGAAGAGGTTAAAAACGTATATACGTTTAAATATGGTGAACTCTGTTTAAAAATACTTGTCTATACCTGTACAATATGTCAGGTTTGTGATCTGCTAGTTTAGCCTCTTTGAGAAAAGCGAATGCTGGTCGACTGTTTATGCCTGCTAAAGACAGAGGAGGGGATTCTCTGCGTGATGTCTCATTCTCGGTAGAGCTTCCGGAAAAGCAACATCATTGTCTGAGTGGTCATTTTATCTCGCTTTATTCAGGTATAATACGTGAATATTAATGTGCATAAGCTTTAAGAAACCAGTTTGTTCAAACTTGTTTTTAAATCATATATTTGTTTTGACTCTGTTGGCCGCTGTACTTTCACGTTTATGTCAGAGTTGAGTTCGCTAGTTTGGGTGACGCTCAGCGGCCATTTTTTATTTATTTTTTTGACAATTGTGCAAAAAGATGCAGAGTCCTCTGGCACTTAGAGCAGTTTGAATGACTAATATAGCAATAGTCCGGTGCAATGACCATTGTGCAAAGGGCGCCGAGACTTCAAGCGAGTAGTACGATAATCTGGGACAATGTTGATTGTGCAAATGTTGCAGATACTCCTCAGTCAGTGTGCAAGTGGGGCAGATGCTAGTCTGGCATGAGTGGCCAGTATTGGTCAACAACAGATATGCAAATAGTGCAGCATGGCGAGACTACTACAGTGAGTGCACAACCATGTGTAATTGGCCCCACAGAAATGTGACAACAAACTCAAGACAAAAAAAAATTAGCAGTATGTTGCAATTTCATCTCCCTTTATTCAGGCTGTTACACATTCTTTGTGCGGTCTTTTATTATTGTTCCAAAGACTGGAAAGTTCCAGTGTTCGACAACAGGAAATGCCACAGCTGTGTAATCTCAAGTGTCACAGGCAGGCTACGTACTCGACCATGACATTGTCAGAAAAAATCAGGGTGGACTGGTGACAATTATTTTGTTTCCTGTGGTTTGTGTCAACCTCCACCCGGGGCCACCGGATATTTGTTGTTGGTTAGAAAATTTATGTTTGGAATTTAATGTTGAAATTTGATATTTTTGTTCTTATATGATGGGTCACCTCACTAACATACTGTATATTCAGAGCCACAACATTAGGTACACCTCCACAATCTAATGAGATCCAATACAAAATATGCTATTAATGAGATAATAATGGTCAGTATTGAGAGATATTTATTTAACAGTATGTTTAGTATAAAGCCTGCAGTTGCACTGAATAATACTGGACGGTATGTTCATTATATTGTTTAATTTAAGATTTTAGTGAATATTTCTCTCTTTGTAAAGACAGAATTTCTGATGCAGCTCCTGTGTTTGATCCGATCTAACTGTGCAGTTGTACCGAATTTTGTGGCCGATATGTGCATGTGATATTCATGTGTAAAACAACACTGCCAATACACCAAATTAATTAAGTGAACTGAACTGGTCGCCAGCCAATCACAGGGCACACATAGACAAACAACCATTCACACTCACATTTATACCTACGGACAATTTTGAGTTTTCAATCAACCTACCATGCATGTTTTTGGAATGTGAGGGGTAACTGGAGTACCCGGAGAAAACCCACGCAGGCACGGGGAGAACATATGAACTCCACCCAGTCATGGCCGGATTCGAACCCCAGGTCCTCAGAACTCTGAGGCAGTGTGCTAAACAATCGCACACCGTGCCGCCGAGTGATAAAGTCATTTTTGGTATTATGTCTCAGAAAAGCATGGCAGAGGTGCTTCTTTAGAAGTGTTGAGTAGCAGTGAGTGGAAGTGCATGTTAATTTAGATTCTTCTTTGCTGACTTTATTTAATTCAGTTTATGAACTCCTTCAGCCTCGATGCAACCATGTTACTGTATATCATAAGGCCAGACGACTACACAGGTGAATACTAGCAAGTTTTTAAATTCTACCTTAACTTAAGGAAAATATTTTTCACCGCCATGTATTTCATCACTCAGAGATGTTAAAACATTTACTTTGGGTCTGATTAGTCAGAGAACTGTTATTATTATTGGGAAAAAAGGAATTAGAAAAAAATTGTACAAATATTTTACTTTTGGGGGAAAGTTGATAACAGAGCAATGTCATGGGATAAATTGTCTACTGGGAAACAGCAAGAAGTGATAAGATGTAAGATATGAAATGAATGATGTAAATGATATTATATTGCACATCTCAGGTTTCTGCAGAAGCTGCAGGTTAGGAGCATGTTTTCCCATCCCTGACCTTTGCTCGCTCACACAGACTCTTGTCATACTTGTTTGTGGGAATTCTCCAATTCCTTTCAAGCTCAGACTCAGAACCCTTTCTACCCGCACGAGTGTTTCTAACCAATAGCAGAATATTTTCCAGGGTTCATGTAAAGGCACGTCACACTGTTTCTCTAATAAAACAGGAATTTATTTGTCTTTGTTCAACATCCTGGGCTTAAACATTGATAAGCAATGCAAGCAATGACAAAATTATGGTGCGGTGTGATGAATCGTTTAATTATTTTGGACTCCTCATAAAATGGGGAGTCAAACAAGAATTAGGCCGTAAAATATTTAAAGGGTATAATAAAGGAATTACTTGCTCAATAAATGTGATTTCATTTGTTGTTGATGTATGAATGATTTAGTGGCTATAAAGCTGTAGACCATTATGAACAGTTCACATATACCGTTTGGAACTTTTATTATAATGAAATTGGATAGAATCCAACTAATAAATAACCTTTTGACGTAACATAAACAGTCGATTAGGTGATAAACAGAGATACGTTAGTCAACATACATGTGTAGTGGAGAAATACTCTTAGGGGACTTGAAATATATTTGGAATAGGGTGCATAAACATAATATACACAAAATATTTATTCAACAAAGGTCCGTCTTTGCTTCTAGTCAAAGCAAAGCTTCCAGTTAAATTAGTCAGCATGGCCAATTATTGCATTGAAATCTTGTTGTTTGCGGATCAAATGCAGATCTTCATGATGGCTCGATCTACCACTGCAGTCGGAGAACACTGGAAATACAAAGAAGAATTTCAAGAATTCAACAGTCATATATCACATTGAATAATATCCTCTTGACCTCGACTGAGTGACAATTTCAGATGCTGGGAAACAACATCTGCCAAAGTCAGTTTTCTGTTATAATTTAGGAGTATGAAGTGCAGATCCGGCGGAACGGTGTACGACTGGTTCGAGTGTCTGCCTCACAGTTCTGAGGACCGGGGTTCAATCCCCGGCCCCACCTGTATGGAGTTTGCATGTTCTCCCCATGCCTGCGTGGGTTTTCTCCGGGCACTCCGGTTTCTTTCCACATCCCCAAAACATGCATGGTAGGTTAATTGACAACTCTAAATTGCCCATAGGTGTGACTGTGAGTGCGAATGGTTGTTTGTTTCTATGTGCCCTGCGATTGGCTGGCAAACAGTTCAGGGTGTACCCCGCCTCCTGCCCGATGATAGCTGGGATAGGCTCCAGCACGCCCACGACCCTAGTGAGGAGAAGTGCCTCAGAAAATGGATGGATGGATGGATGGATGGAAGTGCAGATCCAAAACATTACTTTTACCCTCCTGTTACCTTTAATTTTCAAAACATTTTGGATTGCTACTATTATTATTTTGCTTTTTAAAAAAATATTTAATAGGAACAAAGAGGATAACAAAATCATTTATTTGCTGTGTTGACTATCTATCCATCCATCCATTTTCTGAGCCGCTTTTCCTCACTAGGGTCGCGGACGTGCTGGAGCCTATCCCAGCTGTCATCGGGCAGGAGGCGGGGTACACCCTGAACTGGTTGCCAGCCAATCGCAGGGCACATAGAAACAAACAAACAACCATTCGCACTCACAGTCACACCTACGGGCAATTTAGAGTCTCCAATTAATGCATGTTTTTGGGATGTGGGAGGAAACCGGAGTGCCCGGAGAAAACCCACACAGACACGGGGAGAACATCCAAACTCCACACAGGCGGGGCCGGGGATTGAACCCGGGCCCTCAGAACTGTGAGGCTGACGCTCTAACCAGTTGGCCACCGTGCCACCTGTTGACTATCTAAATAGCCCTAAATATAGTCTTTTGTCAAAGCTCACCCAAGGACCACATGATTAGCCCACAGGGCTGTTCCAAAAATATCTCCGCAGTAATGGGACATTTCCTACAAATGTTGTTGAAATGATTATTTGAAAATAACTTTTGCAGAGATTCATATAAAAAAAGTATTGCAAACTGATATTTATCTGTTTCTTATGTTATTAAATCAAAGATGATAATTAATGTAAGAAATTATTAACACGGTCGGTATGTTCGCATAGATGAATATCTTTAATTATCAATAATAACATGTAATTAAGGGTATCCATCCAATCTCTGAGCCGTTTATCCTTTCGAGGGGCGCGATGTGCTGGAGCCTATCCCAGCTGACTCTGGACACCCAGAACTGTGGCACATACTGTATAAACAAACAACCATTCCAACTCACATTCACACCTACGGACAATTTAGAGTCGCCAATTGATCTACCATGAATGGTTTTGGAATAATTTAATTAAATTTGAGCAAATTTGTTATATCAGAAGTGTATATCAAACTGTAGCCCTTCAAATGAATCAGTACCAAAGAAGTAGATCTCAATTTTATTGTTCTTGTAATTTACCCAGTTGTTCCCATTAAACTAGGTAGTCAATTAACATAAACAAGCAAAAATAAATAAAAATACTTCAAGTTTGCTAAGTTCTCCAAGACTGATGTACCTCATGAAATACCCAAGAAACCGCTATGACCCCGTCAATTTGACACTGAATTGTAAAACTGGCCAGGATGATTTCCCCCCTCCCCTCCTTGACTGCATTCCTTATGGACTGGAATAATGAGTAACTAAAGCATTTGCACAAAAATATTAAAAATACTCACCTTATTGTAGCTCCATCTCTCAGCGTTGCTGGTCTCTGCTTCAAATGAAATGAAATGACATAACATGCATCAGGATGACCGAAGGAAACATACATACACGCATTGTGCAATGTGCTCTTACCTAGAACTCATGTAAGATCCCAATCTGTGACGGAAGAGGGGCCTCTGTTTTCAATGAAACGGACATGATTAGTTTTTATGAAATTAATTTCAATAAAAAATACAATGCAGAGGCCGGTCTCCCATTACTAAGATACAGTAGACATAAAAAAATCTACACACCCCTGTTAAAATGCCATCTTTTTGTGATATAAAAAAAAAAACAAGACTAAGATGAAGCATGTCAAAACCTTTCCCACCATTATTGTGATCTACTACCTGTACAACTCATTTGAAAAAAAAAAAAAAAAAATTTGAGAGGTGAATTAAATGGAAACAACTAAAATAATGTGATTGCACAACCTATAACTGTGTTCAGAATTAACCAATCACATTCCAACTCATTGAATGGGACTCAGCACACAGCAGCTTTGTGTTTGCGCCAAACTTGCTTTTTTGAATTTTGGCCAAAAAGTTAAACTTTGGACAGACCATAACACATTTTCCCACGTGTCTGGGAGATTTTTTTTTTTTTTTTTTTTTGCGATCTAGGGCTTATTTCTTTCCACCCCACCCCATAGACCAGAGATGTATGCAGAAGATGGGAGAATGTTGTCACGTCATAAACAGCTGGTATTTGCCATAAATTTCTGCAGCTCCTTCAATGTTGCTTTCAGTGCCCTGGCAGCCTCCTGACAAATTTTCTTCTTGTCTTTTAATGGGTTTTGGAGGGAAGTCTTGAAGAAGTTCTTGTTAATGTCACTCTTGTGCCATATTTTCTACTTGATTATGACTTCACTGTGTTGTATGGTATATTGTATTTAATACCTTTGAAATTCTTTTGTACCTTTCTCAATGATACAGTTAGATCCCTCTGAAGCTGTGGAGGCTCTCTGTGGACCATGGGTTGTTCTGTAAGATGTGACTACAAAAATGTCATGAATAGCCGACTAGAACATCAGAACTTTGTTTGTGATTAATCAGACGTACTTAAAATGGTGGCAGGTGTGTGCTGACGCCAATTTAACATGAATTAAAATATAATTTATGATTTGTTTATTCTGAACACAACTGCGTCCCAAGTTATAAGAGGGTGTGCACACTGTTCCTCTCTAGAAAAGATGTAGGATTTGTTTTTTTTCTCAATATCGTTGTACAGATTATAAATCATGTTAATGGTGGAAAAAGTTTGAAATTATTCATTTGTATTCTAACAGTGGTGTGTAGACTTTTTATAGCTGCTGTAAATCAGAAGCCATGGCTACTGGACCAAATTCGACCCCATTAACATCCAACAAAGCAATGACTAAGATTTTCAATTACCCAACATTGTGTACAGGATGTGTGTGTGTGTGTGTGTGTGTGAGAGAGAGAGAGAGAGAGAGAGAGAGAGAGAGAGAGAGAGAGAGAGAGAGAGAGAGAGAGAGAGAGAGAGAAGGACAGAGCGAAATAGAGAGAGAAAGAGCAAAAGAGAGAAAATGAAAGAGAGACAAAAAAATTGAGAGAGAGCGAGAGACAGATAAAGAGACAGAAAGAACAAATGAGAGAGAGAGACAAAGAGAGTGAGAGCGTTCCCAGCAGCCATTTTGGTCATTTTTTCCTCCGTATTCGAGTCAGGTTTTCTCCTTGGTCTGTCATGATATCCATGATATACCGTGGGTGGGAGAGGACTAATTCAGCCTGCGGTTTACCACAGATTTCCATACGTTCCCTCTCAGCCAGTCACGTTCTGATGGCGTCACTCATGTTTGTCGCATTGTCAAGGCTTTCAGCTGATGAAACATGGATGCCAGGCAGATTTGAAGCCTGTTTGTTGCTCTGGCAGTGTCGAATGAAGCTCCCTTGTCTGGCCTTTGTCTAAAGATTTATGTGACACATGCATTTCTGGTGGATTTCCACAAAATCTGACCTCTGCATGTCCCATCCGAGTACAGAAGATGAGTCACACACTGGATCAGTGGACAGCTTTGTCGTACTCTGGGGATTTAAGAACCTTCCTCAAGGGGACATTAGTGATGGAAGCCGACGGGAATCGCGCTGTGGAAGCTTCAATCACAGGGTGCATTCCCAACCACTCACGGCTCTCAGACCACTTTTACATCCTTCAGGCTTACAGTATATAGCAAGATTGTTGTTTAGTACAGCTCACAGCAGTGTTCACCAATCATCCCCCTGATAGCATTAAACAACTTTTTTCTCCCTTGGCAAATTCACTTCCTGCTTATTTCCAGTGTTCTCAGGTTTCAATACACTTTAAATCCACACCGTCTTTCGTTGTTCTGCTAAGCTATCCTGATAGAAATTTAAAATGTTGCAGCACTAAAAATAGTCTGATTCTGCATTACACCTTCTGTATTGTAGCATGATCGGTTGTATGTGTTATACTTTTAAAGCATTTTTGTTTCTGATTAAATGCAGCAACCAAAGGTCATCGGGCTGAGTTCTGTTAGCAATTCATGGTAGTGTTAAGAACACAAGAAGAGCTCAGCTCAGCTCTGGAACGAGTTCTCCAGAAAGATGATGAATTTTCCTCTTCAAAACAACTGAGTGTCTGTTTCCATGTTCATTGTAAGTGTTGTGATTTTATTCTGCTTTTATGTTATCCATATGAACAAATATTTTGCGGCCTGATTTTTAAAGTGATGCAATATAAGTTATTTCTCTTCACATTACAGTTTTGCAGCGTTACATCGTGAGACTTTGCTGCAAGGGGCACAATATTTACTCGATTCATTTGTAGAGCAATACAGTAAACATTTTCCCACTCTGAGCTAAAACACAGTTTGCCTTCAAGCAACAATAACAAGCTTACGGTAGATATTCAGCAAACAGGCCAAAGTTTGGGCGGAGCCAGGCCAAGGGCCTTTGGTGTTCATGCTATTTTGTCTTGTTCCCAGTTGATAAAGCAAAGTATCGTCTGGCAGGTTCCAGGTGTGTTTTAAGACCATCCCAGCCAAAGTAAATCTGTTGTTTGAATTGTCAAAGTATTTCCTCTTTTGAAATTTTTAATTTTTATGCAGACAAACTGTTCAGAAGCCTTACTGATGGGAAAACAAGAGAGAGACAAACACACGGATTTGTGTGGCTCTATTTAGATATTCTAAAATGATTCATATGTTTGTGCTTTCATGTTTTCCTGGGCTTGCCTTTAGGAAAGCTTTGATTTAAAGACTACCATAATGTTTTTAAGGTACTGCTCGTCAGAACTCACATGCTTCACCGATAATTTACAGTTACTGGCCATCGGGTTAGAAAACTCATTCATATAGCTGCAACATGCTATGGAATGCACATCAGCTCAGCCTGAGAATTCTGACCATGTGCTTGTAAACGGGGTAAGAAGGGCTCACTACTTGAACACCCACTATAAATGCCATTCAAACAAACAAAGGTTATGGGAACAAATAAACCCGTTTTTACAACATTCCGAGTGAGCACTGTGTGTAAGCCTGTGCGCTGAAGTTTTGGCCATAATCATCATATGAGTCTGAAGCTTGACACGATAGATTTTTAGCCTATACTGTACAGTATGTATTATATACCTCTTAAATCTAAGGTGTCATGCAAGGTTAAAGAAAATATTGTCAATTAGCTATAACTCCAATTCCAATGAAGTTGGGACATTGTCCATCCATCCATCCATTTTCTGAGCCGCTTCTCCTCACTACGGTCGCGGGCGTGCTGGAGCCTATCCCAGCTGTCATCGGGCAGGAGGCGGGGTACACGCTGAACTGGTTGCCAGCCAATCGCAGGGCACATAGGAACAAACAACCATTCGCACTCACAGTCATGCCTACGGGCAATTTAGAGTCTCCAATTCATGCATGTTTTTGGGATGTGGGAGGAAACCGGAGTGCCCGGAGAAAACCCACGCAGGCACGGGGAGAACATGCAAACTCCACACAGGCGGGGCCAGGGATTGAACCCAGGTCCTCAGAACTGTGAGGCTGACGCTCTAACCAGTCGTCCACCGTGCCGCCTAAGTTGGGACATTGTGTTAAACATAAATAAAAACAGAATACAATGATTTGCAAATCATGTTCAACCTATATTTAATTGAATACACAACAAAGACAAGATATTTAATGTTCAAACTGATAAACTTTATTGTTTTTAGCAAATAATCATTAACTTGGAATTTTATGGCTGCAACACGTTCCAAAAAAGCTGGGACAAGTGGCAAAAAGACTGAGAAAGTTGAGGAATGCAAATCAAACACCTGTTTGGAACATCCCACAGGTGAACAGGCTAATTAGGAGCAGGTGGGTGCCATGCTTGGGTCTTAAAAGGAGCGTCCCTGAATTGCTCAGTCATTCACAAGCAAAGATGGGGCGAGGTTCACCTCTTTGTGAACAAGTCCGTGAGAAAACAGTCGAACAGTTTAAGGACAATGTTCCTAAACGTACAATTGCAAGGAATTTAGGGATTTCATCATCTACGGTCCATAATATCATCAAAAGGTTCAGAGAATCTGGAGAAATCACTGCATGTAAGCGGCAAGGCCGAAAACCAACATTGAATGCCCGTGACCTTCGATCCCTCAGGTGGCACAGCATCAAAAACCAACATCACTGTGTAAAGGATATCACCACATGGGCTCAGGAACACTTCAGAAAACCAATGTCAGTAAATACGGTTTGGTGCTACATCCGTAAGTGCAAGTTGAAACTCTACTATGCAAAGCATAAGCCATTTATCAACAACACCCATAAACGCCGCCGGTTTCTCTGGGCCCGAGCTCATCTAAGATGGACTGATGCAAAGTGCAAAAGTGTTCTGTGGTCCGACGAGTCCACATTTAGAATTGTTTTTGGAAATTGTGGACGTCGTGTCCTCCGGGCCAGAGGAATAGAACCATCCGGACTGTTATCGACGCAAAGTTCAAAAGCCAGCATCTGTGATGGTATGGGGCTGTGTTAGTGCCAATGGCATGGGTAACTTACACATCTGTGAAGGCACCATTAATGTTGAAAGGTACATACAGGTTTTGAAGAAAATAAATGCTGCATCCAAGCAACGTCTTTTTCATGGACACCCCTGCTTATTTCTACAAGACAATGCCAAACCAATTTCTGCACGTGTTACAACAGCGTGGCTTCGTAGTAAAAGAGTGCGGGTACTAGACTGGCCTGCCTGCAGACCAGACCTGTCTCCCATTGAAAATGTGTGGCGCATTATGAAGCGTAAAATACGACAACGGAGACCTGTTGAACAGCTGAAGCTGTACATCAAACAAGAATGGGAAAGAATTCCACCTACAAAGCTTCAACAATTAGTGTCCTCAGTTCCCAAACGTTTATATTCAATTAAATATAGATTGAACATGATTTGTAAATCATTGTATTCTGTTTTTATTTATGTTTAACACAACGTCCCAACTTAATTTGAATTGGGTTTGTATTTTCACTAAACATATTGATAGATTATAATGTTTTTGTAAAACAGGCTTTAAAACAACTGTTGTCATTAATTTAGTTAGACTGACATGCTCTCAGAAATAGGGGACACATTATGACGATATAATGTATATATATGACAAGCAATGCCTGGCAAATTACTTTAAAAATGTACTGTTATGTACTTTAATCTATGACCACATCATACAACAAAGAGCATGGATGTTTTGTTTTTTTTTTGATTGTTTATGTTTTGTTTGTTTTTTGTAGTTTTTTGTGTGTGTGACAGTGGCCTCTTGGAAAAGTAATTTTGACTCTGTATGTTTCACATATATTGAGGAGTGACAATAAATGCTATCATACCATAGCGTATATATTAATAGTTACTCATTTTTGAAAGTCATTAGTTACATTCCAATATAACTGCAGTACAGTCACACCATGCCGGAAGGCTTTAACAGAAACCATAGTTAGTTAATGGCATCCCATTAAATGTTAAAATCCGATCTCCAAAAAGTGTTCGTAAAAAGGCTAAATTTGGTTTAAATGCATTTTAACATGGATTACTGAGCTTGTGATATAAATATGGCCTAAATATGGTACGTTGTTGCCAGAGTTACCTTGAAGTGAAGAAACGGGTCCAAGCAGGTTGGAACGGGTGGAGGAAGGTGTCAGGTGTGTTATGTGACAGAAGAGTCTCTGCTAGGATGAAGGGCAAAGTTTATAAAACAGTGGTGAGGCCAGCCGTGATGTATGGATTAGAGACAGTGGCACCGAAGAGACAACAGGAAGCAGAGATGGAGGTGGCGGAAATGAAGATGTTGAGGTTCGCTCTTGGAGTGACCAGGTTGGATAAAATTAGAAATGAGCTCATCAGAGGGACAGCCAAGGTTCGATGTTTTGGAGACAAAGTTAGAGAGAGCAGACTTCGATGGTTTGGACACGCCCAGAGGAGAAATAGTGGGTATATTGGTAGAAGGATGATGAGGATGGAGCTGCCAGGCAAGAGAGCTAGAGGAAGACCAAAGAGAAGGTTGATTGATGTCGTGAGGGAAGACATGATGGCAGTTGGTGTTCGAGAGGAGGATGCAGGAGATAGGCTTACATGGAAAAGGATGACGCGCTGTGGCGACCCCTAACGGGACAAGCCGAAAGGAAAAGAAGAAAGAAGAAGTTGCCAGAGTTACCTTGAAAAACTAACTTTGTTATTTTACTGATTACCAGATCTTAAAAGTAACTTAGTTACTTTATTGATGACTTGATTTCAAATGTAACTATAAGTTAGAGTACAAGTAACTTTTTAGTTATTTTCGGCAGCTGCCAAGTGGCAGGAATATCACTTATCCACAATACTAAAAGAACATTAGCTTAACCGTAGTCATTACTTAGTAATATACACCACACAAGTTACAGAAGGAAATCAACATGAACCAATAACTTAAACATTAGTGTAGTTGAAGCCACATTAATTGAGCAACTTGCAGACATAACATGCCAAATACAGTAAGTACCTAAACATGGAAACAAGAACACCATTCTCAAATACACTTCTCTAAAAACATGTAACAGACAGACAGACAGACAGACAGATAGATAGATAGATAGATAGATAGATAGATAGATAGATAGATAGATAGATAGATAGATAGATAGATAGATAGATAGATAGATAGATAGATAGATAGATAGGCAGGCAGGCAGGCAGGCAGGCAGGCTGACATACAGACAGACAGACTGTAGCAACCAGTCTTGCCACAATTACCTTGAAAAAGTAACCTAGTTATTTTACTGATTACTTGAGCAACAATCAAATACACTTTTTCTGAAGGAAAATAACAAACATAGTGTGGTGACAGTTAAACCGTGCATTTCTTTGCACTTTCATATTTACTGTACCTTCACTGTGGATTCAATGATAAACAATGACCTCTCAGTCTGCCTATTCGGTCAAATGCCATTGGACTGTTGAGGTGCTGCTTCTTCAAGTCATCAGCTACAAAGGATTGTAAAGAATCGTTGAGGACTCAATAGTAACTACCATTAGTTTAATGAAGTAACTATAATCTGATTGCTTTCCTGGAAATGGTAACAAATTACATTGCTCGTTACTCAAAATGGCGGCATCGCTGGTTATAAGATTACAGAATGCATTAGAATATACAAATGTTTAACACTGTAAAATAAAGTCCCTGAAAAGCAAAAATAAAATTATTCTCCCCGATTTACTAACCCCTCATTGTTGGAACTATTCCATTTATGAATGACAGACGAAACAAAAATATTACACGATGGTGGAACCTTGTCGCAGTGTGCGAACATTTCATTCATCCCTTTTGTGCCGGTGGTTCAGCAATGTGGGGAGGTTGATTTCACTCAGCCGCTCCAACGTCGCGGTCAGTCACTACTTTGCTTATGGCGTCACTGTGTGCCTTTTCTGTGTTTTTCACCTTTATTTTTTACGTTTTGGTAGCTCAATGTGGGTCCAAGAAAAGCAATGGACAAGCCTGGCAAGCGGGAGTGATTCACTGTAGACTTAAAAAAGATTATTTGTAAGAAGTATCAATGGTGCACGCATTGTAAAGCTTGCTCGCAAGTACAGTACAATGTGGAAGAAACAAGTCCACAATGGCCACGATTGTGGAAAAAAATGACTTTGACTCAAGGGAGTCAAGTTACTTCGAAAGGACCGAGAGAAACATCTGGACCACCGAGAAAAGCTGTTGATCGTTTGGATCAATGAAAAACAGCTAGTGAGTGTTAACATTTCCGAGACGATCATTTGCGACAAGGCGAGGCACTGAATTGTTGTCAAGAAGCTCCAAGCCAAGAAGTCAAGGTAAAGTGTATTTCGTTCTTTATTCTTCACAATTTTAGCAACCTGTTAAGTCCATCCATCCATCTATTTTCTGAGCCGCTTCTCTCGTTTGTTTGTGTGTGCCCTGCGATTGGCTGGCAACCAGTTCAGGGTGTACCCCGCCTCCTGCCCACAGTTATCTGGGATAGGCTCCAGCACGCCCGTGACCCTAGTGCGGATAAGCGGTAAAGAAAATGGATGGATGGCTCTCCCTTTGTCAGGTTTGCAAGATAATTTGGGTTGGAAATGCCCAGGATGCCATTTTTCAAGCTATTCTAGTTGTTCTTTTACGTCTGGCAGTTGAAACGGCCGGATTTCTCATTCATATGCAACATAAATAACCTTTGCTCTGATTGGATTACGCATCTTCTCAATTTTAATGTCTGTCTGTTCTGTGATTCTAACAATTACATTCCACAAGCATTACCAGTACCTTTTGAAATTACTTGACCCTTGCACTGACTTCAGAATCAAAGCAAATCCAAGGGCTGTTTCCTGTTGCTCCCAGATGTATGTACATATGTATATATGTATCATGCAAGACGGATAAGACAGATGCGGAAGACTGATTTTTCCACTGCGAACGAACAGCGAGCGCAAAGGCTTATCTAACTTGACAAACGGAACACAACTGCATAGCAATCTCTTACAGAGATCATGAAGTGTTTTAGAACATTTATAATATGCTTACAAGCAAGTTATTTATTTTAACCGAATGCCGTCTTTTGTACAATATGACATAAACAACAGTTGTTAGCGTCCCTCTGGAGCTGCACTTAGTCTTTGATATAAGATTCCTTAGCTTCTATTTAATGTTTTATCTTGTTCATGGCATATGAGACATATTAGAAGGATGAAAGTACATTTCAGCCTCAGTCATTTGAGGACCACAGCTCTGTTGTAGTATAATACATAGCATCTTAAATGAGCCACCACTAATAACCACAATTAAGTATTTTATATGGAATGCACTGTGTAATTGCACTGCTGCATTTCCAAGCAAGGCTCTGTCAACGAGCAAACCAAAGACGTCAAGGCACACGCTATCACGTTCGGGAGAGCTGGTTTGGGTATTAGCAAAACGGAAGCATGGGTACCTTTTGTGTGATTAGACAGAAGAGAATAAATAGGAGCAGTAGTGCTCCGAAGATGGAGGCGATGATGAAGCCAAGCTTGTACAGGTCTCTCAGTGGTCTTCTCTGAGAGGCCTTCACTGACCTCGTAACATAACTGTCTGTAGAAGATTACACACAATCTGTGACCTCTGAGGCTCCAAGTAACATCACAGAACTCAAAAGATTAATGATCCCACCTGTGCAACCTTGTGTGGGGGACACTTTCGGTTGCTCCGTGCTTGAGCTAAAGAACTTTGAGTATTCATCCTGGCAACTCCAGTTCATTGGTGCATCACTCTTCGTTACCAGCTCCAGATAAACAGACAGCACCCTTGAAGCTTTCTGCAGTGCTTCTCCAGGAGACCCTCTGTAAAGCACTTCAAAACTCTCTGGCTTGTCCTGTAATGGGTATCAGGAAACATAGGTTCTATAAGTTTCCACATAAACATTTTGTGATGTATCTTCTACAACCCTAATTCCAATGAAGTTGGGACATTGTGTTAAACATAAATAAAAACAGAATACAATGATTTGCAAATCATGTTCGACCTATATTTAATTGAATACACGACACACACAAGATATTTAATGTTCAAACTGATAAACTTGATTGTTTTTAGCAAATAATCATTAACTTAAAATTTTATGGCTGCAACACGTTCCAAAGAAGCTGGGACAGGGTCATGTTTACCACTGTGTTACATCACCTTTTCTTTTAACAACATTCAATAAACGTTTGGGAACTGAGGACACTAATCGTTGAAGCTTTGTAGGTGGAATTCTTTCCCATTCTTGATTGATATACGGCTTCTGCTGTTCAACAGTCCGGGGTCTCCGTTGTCGTATTTTACGCTTCATAATGCGCCACACATTTTCAATGGGAGACAGGTCTGGACTGCAGGCAGGCCAGTCTTGTTACCTGCACTCTTTTACTACGAAGCCACACTCTTGTAACACGTGCAGAATGTGGTTTCGCATTGTCTTGCTGAAATAAGCAGGGGCGTCCATGAAAAAGACGTTGCTTGGATGGCAGCATATATTTCTCCAAAACCTGTATGTACATTTTAGCATTAATGGTGCCTTCACAGATGTGTAAATTACCCATGCCATTGGCACTAACACAGCCCCATACCATCACAGATGTTGGCTTTTGAACTTCGTGTCCATAACAGTCCGGATGGTTATTTTCCTCTTTGTCCCGGAGGACACGACGTCCACAATTTCCCAAAACAATTTGAAATGTGGACTCGTCGGACCACAGAACACTTTTCCACTTTGCATCAGTCCATCTTAGATGAGCTCGGGCCCAGAGAAACCGGCGGCGTTTATGGGTGTTGTTGATAAATGGCTTATGCTTTGCATAGTAGAGTTTCAACTTGCACTTACGGATGTAGCACCAAACCGTATTTACTGACATTGGTTTTCTGAAGTGTTCCTGAGCCCATGTGGTGATATCCTTTACACATTGATGTCATTTTTTGATGCAGTGTTGCCTGAGGGATCGAAGGTCACGGGCATTCAATGTTGGATTTCTCCAGATTCTCTGAACCTTTTGATGATATTATGGACCATAGATGATGAAATCGCTAAATTCCTTGCAATTGTACGTTTAGGAATGTTGTCCTGAAACTGTTCGACTATTTTCTCACGCACTTGTTCACAAAGAGTTGAAGCTCACCCCATATTTGCTTGTGAATGACTGAGCAATTCAGGGAAGCTCCTTTTATACCCAATCATGGCACTCACCTGTTCCCAATTAGCCCGTTCACCTGTGGGATGTTCCAAACAACTTTTCTCAGTCCTTTTTGCCACCCGAAAGAATTCCACCTACAAAGCTTCAACAATTAGTGTCCTCAGTTCCCAAACGTTTATTGAATGTTGTTAAAAGGAAAGGTGATGTAACACAGTGGTGAACATGAGCGTGTCCCAGCTTTTTGGAAGGTGTTGCAGCCATAAAATTCTAAGGTAATGATTATTTGCTAAAAACAATAAAGTTTATCACTTTGAACATTAAGTATCTTGTCTTTGTAGTGTATTCAATTAAATATAGGTTGAACATGATTTGAAAATCATTGTATTCTGTTTTTATTTATGTTTAACACAACGTCCCAACTTCATTGGAATTGGGGTTGTATAATGCAGCGTACTTCTGGTTTCCAGTACAGAAAAAGGCCTCTTATATCACAAGCCACGCTCACCTCAATCTCCTCGTTGATCTGAGGAACACATTTCTGGGAGTAGATGTTGAGGATGAGTGTTCTCAAAGACTGAACATAGGTATAGTTGACCGAACCCCTGCTATATTTGAAGTGAGTGGTGAGGAGCTCCAATATCCAGGGTAAGGCAGCTTTCACGAAGCAACACTTGCTCTGTGGGGAATCAGTGTGCAGTCATAAAGATTGAAGATTAAAGGTCCTGTATTTTGGCTATTTAGACCTCCATAGAGTGACTCTCTAACTTGGACTTAATATAAAAGTATCAATTTCATAAAAAAAAAACACTTCAGTTTTGTCAAACGAGTGTTCAAAAAAGGGCCCTATGATAGCTTCTTCTTTTTGACCCAGTTTTGCATCCGCTTTGTCCATATTTGGCTAAGACCGTCCCCTTTTCTCTAACAGGTTGCATCTGTGAAAAAGACCCACCTGTGACAATACACGTTTGTTATGTTGACAGCGCTGGCTCGGGAGCAGAAAGGGAAGGCGGAGAGCTTTGCTAGTGACATAGATAAGCTCGAGAAATTCGAATGACCTGATTTAAGGCCTCTCGGCAGAAAAACCTCTGAAACTCAGGAATGCCTGGACGATTTTAATTCATATTTCACATGTTTACTGAGGCACCACAGAGACAATATTTCATCCCAAATACTAGAACAAGTTGGTTTGGCAAAATACAGTATGTCCCACCCCGCCACTCCCTCCTTGAGCCGTCACCTTGTTGTGGTGGAGGGGTTTGTGTGTCCCAGTGATCCTAGGAGCTAAGTTGTCTTGGGCTTTATGCCCCTGGCAGGGTCACCCATGACAAACAGGTCCTAGGTGAGGGACCAGACAAAGCACGGCTCAAAGACCCCTAATGATGACGACAAAGGATGGACTTCGTTTTCCCTTGCCCGGACGCGGGTCACCGGGGCCCCCCCACTGGAGGCAGGCCTGGTGGTGGGGCTCGAAGGCGAGCGCCTGGTGGGGCCTGCACCCATGGGGCCCGGCCGGGCACATCCCGAAAGGGTAACGTGGGTCCGCCTTCCCATGGGCTCACCACCTGTGGGAGGGGCCATAGGGGTCGGGTGCAGTGTGAGCTGGGCGGTGGCCGAAGGCGGGGACCTTGGCGATCCGAGCCCCGGCTACAGAAGCTGGCTCTAGGGACGTGGAATGTCACCTCTCTGGCAGGGAAGGAGCCCGAGCTGGTGTGTGAGGTCGAGAAGTTCCGACTAGATATAGTCGGACTCGCCTCCACACACAGCTTGGGCTCTGGTACCAGTCCTCTCGAGAGGGGTTGGAGTCTCTTCCACTCTGGAGTTGCCCACGGTGAGAGGCGCCGAGCAGGTGTGGGTATACTTATTGCCCCCCGGCTCGGCACCTGTACGTTGGGGTTCACCCCGGTGGACGAGAGGGTAGACTCCCTCCGCCTTCGGGTGGGGGGACGGGTCCTGACTGTTGTTTGTGCCTATGCACCAAACAGCAGTTCAGAGTACCCACCCTTTTTGTAGTCCTTGGAGGGGGTGCTGGAGAGTGCTCCCGCTGGGGACTCCATTGTTCTGTTGGGGGACTTCAATGCTCACGTGGGCAATGACAGTGAGACCTGGAAGGGCGTGATTGGGAGGAACGGCCCCCCCGATCAGAACCCGAGCGGTGTTCTGTTATTGGACTTCTGTGCTCGTCATGGATTGTCCATAACGAACACCATGTTCAAGCATAAGGGTGTCCACACGTGCACTTGGCACCAGGACACCCTAGGTCGCAGTTTGATGATTGACTTTGTGGTCGTGTCATCGGACTTGCGGCCACATGTCTTGGACACTCGGGTGAAGAGAGGGGCGGAGCTGTCAACTGATCACCACCTGGTGGTGAGTTGGCTCCGATGGTGGGGGAAGATGCCGGTCCGACGTGGCAGGCCCAAACGTATTGTGAGGGTCTGCTGGGAACGTCTGGCAGAATCCCCTGTCAGAAGGAGTTTCAACTCCCACCTCCGATAGAACTGCAACATCGCGTGGACATCGGGGACAGTGCCTCTGGATTGGCAGACTGGGGTGGTGGTCCCCGTTTTTAAGAAGGGGGACCGGAGGGTGTGTTCCAACTACAGGGGGATCACACTGCTCAGCCTCCCTGGTGAGGTCTATTCAGGGGTGCTGGAGAGGAGGGTCCGTCGGGAAGTCGAATCTCAGATTTAGGAGGAGCAGTGTGGTTTTCGTCCTGGCCGTGGGACAGTGGACCAGCTCTACACCCTCGGCAGGGTCCTCGAGGGTGCATGGGAGTTCGCCCAACCAGTCTACATGTGTTTGTGGACTTGGAGAAGGCGTTCGACCGTATCCCTCGGGGATTCCTGTGGAGGGTGCTTCAGGAGTATGGGGTACCGAACCCCCTGATACGGGCTGTTCGGTCACTGTACGACCGGAGTCAGAGTTTGGTCCGCATATCCGGCATTAAGTCGGACTCGTTCCCGGTGAGGGTTGGACCCCGCCAAGGCTGCCCTTTGTCGCCGATTCTGTTCATAACATTTATGGACAGAATTTCTAGGCGCATCCAAGGCGTAGAGGGGGTCCGGTTTGGTGGCCTCAGTATTGCATCTCTGCTTTTTGCTGATGATGTGGTTCTGTTGGCTTCATCTAGCCGTGAGCTCCAACTCTCAATGGAGCAGTTCGCAGCCGAGTGTGAAGCAGCTGGGATGAGAATCAGCACCTCCAAATCTGAGACCATGGTCCTCAGTCGGAAAAGGGTGGGATGCCCTCTCCAGGTCGGGGATGAGATCCTGCCCCAAGTGGAGGAGTTCAAGTATCTTGGGGTCTTGTTCACGAGTGATGACGGAAGAATGGAACGGGTGATCGACAGACGGATCGGTGCAGCGTCTGCAGTGATGCAGACTTTGTATCGGTATGTTGTGGTAAAGAAGGAGCTAAGCCGAAAGGCGAAGCTCTCAATTTACCGGTCGATCTTCGTTCCTACCCTCACCTATGGTCATGAGCTGTGGGTCGTGACCGAAAGAACGAGATCCTGGATACAAGCGGCCGAAATGAGTTTCCTCCGCTCTCCCTTGAGATAGGGTGAGAAGCTCGGTCATCCGGGAGGATCTCAGTGTAGAGCCGCTGCTCCTCCGCATTGAGAGAAGCCAGATGAGGTGGCTGGGGCATCTGATTCGGATGCCTCCCGGACGCCTCCCTGGTGAGGTGTTCCGGGCACGTCCCACCGGGAGGAGACCCCGGGGACGACCCAGGACGCGCTGGAGAGACTACGTCCTTCGGCTGGCCTGGGAACGCCTCGGGATCCCCCCGGAAGAGCTGGATGAAGTGGCTGGGGAGAGGGAAGTCTGGGCGTACCTGCTAAAGCTACTGCCCCTGCGACCCGACCCGGATAAGCGGTAGAAAATGGATGGATGGATGGACAGTATGTCCCCTTTAAAATAAGAAATTGACATCCATCCATCCATCTATCCATACATCCATTTTCTTCACCGCTTATCCTCACTAGGGTTGCGGGCTGCTAGAGCCTATCCAACCTATCTTCGGGCGGGAGGCGGGGTACATCATGAATTGGTCGACATCCAATCGCAGGGCACATAGAAACAAACAATCATTCACACTCACAGTCACACTTACGGGGAATTTAGAGTCTTCAATCAACCTACCACGCATGTTTTTGGGATGTGGGAGGAAACCGGAGTGCCCGGAGAAAACCCACCCAGGCACGGGGAGAACATGCAAACTCCACACAGGCGGGGCCGGGATTTGAACCCCGGTCCCCAAAACTGTGAGGCAGATGTGCTAACCAGTCGCCCACCGTGCCGGCAGAATGGACATAATGACAGAAAACTTGATTGTTGAAATTTCTGCTGATTGTAAGAAATTTTGTGTTAAAGGTCAAATAAAGCATGCTAGTAGGCTACAATTAGTAGAGGCTCTGTTAATTGGATTTCAACTAGTTTGTGGTCTCAATAAGATCGCCATGACACCCGAGTTAGATCCACACAGGCCTCTAGTATGGCAATTTGTTTTCTGCTTGTTACAGAACTGAGTGAAATTGGAGTACCGAACATTTACAGAGAAATTCTTAAATCCCCTGATTGAATAGAGTGAGTTTACCTAGGCTAACTTAAACCATTAGGAAGCCATCTCATAAAATCAAAAGGTACCTTACCAAAGATTTCTGTTCTATGAATGTGTAGGTTATCGAGCACCCGCTTCTCAATTGGTTATCCATCTGTTGAGACATTGTGGAGACAGAACCATGTTTTTGTTTTCAGAATCAGAGTGTAACTGTTTATAAACTATAAACACAGCAGAACACGTTATCAATATTCAGGCAGGCCCTAGTTGCCTTCACTGAATTCATTTTCAGCATCATTTGATTGAGAGGTAAAGGTGTCACATCACAGTCCAGCAGCTCGAGGACGGGCCTTATTTTATATATTATGTATCCTTTATTTAACCAGGTAAAAGCTTATTGAGAGATAAATATATTTTTCAAAAGCCAAGAGGCAGCAGAAATTATACAGTACATAACACAACAACATTCATACAATAAATAAAAATAAAGAATAGTAAAATGTATGGCATCTAATATAAAAACAGTGACAAAGCCCAAATGCTTTTGAGTACATTTTTTTTTTTTGAGGGGGTGGGGGGTTCATTTAAATTTAGCAGGCTTTAAGACCTGGGCCTCTTTAGAATCAGAATCAGAATCATCTTTATTTGCCAAGTATGTCAAAAACACACAAGGAATTTGTCTCCAGTAGTTGGAGCCGCTCTTGTATGACAACAGACAGTCAATTGACAGAGAATACTTTTGAGACATAAAAACACAGTCACTGAGCAATAAAAGGTTACCAGAAATGTGGTCATGCCGATACATTTTTTTTTGTTGACAATTGTGCAAATGATGCAGAGTCCTCTAGCAATTAGAGCAGTTTGAAATGACTAATAGAACAATAGTCTGATACAATGACCATTGTGCAAATTTCGCAGACTTCAAGAAATGTATGCAGTTTAAAGTGACTACTAGTGCGATAATCTGGAACAGTGAGTGCACGAGTAATGTATAATTGACCCGATAGAGATGTAATAACAATCTCAAGACAAAACTGGCAGCATGTTACAATGGAATTGTAAGTTAACTGTTTAAGAAGTTAACAGCAAGAGGGAAGAAGCTGTTAGAATGTCTGCTAGTATGGTCTGGAAGTTGTGTTGTTTGAAGTTAGAGTTCACAGTATTGGATTTCAAAAGGCAGGCGTATTATTCAGAATCAGAATCAGAATCAGAATCATCTTTATTTGCCAAGTATGTCCAAAACACACAAGGAATTTGTCTCCGGTAGTTGGAGCCGCTCTAGTACAACAAACAGTCAATTTACAGAACACTTTGGGGACATAAAGACATTGACAAAAAACAATTGTGCAAAAAGATGCAGAGTCCTCTAGCACTTAGAGCAGTTCGAACGACTAATATTGCAATAGTCCGGTGCAATGACCATTGTGCAAAGGGCGCTGACAATTTTAACTTTCTTCCTACGTCCATCCACTGATGTTCTTCCACTTACGCGAGGTCGGGTCGGGGCAGCAGCTTAAGCAGGGAAGCCCAGACTTACCTCTCCCCAGCCACTCCGTCCACCTCTATCGGGGTAATCCTGAGGTGTTCCCAGGCCACCTGAGAGACGTAGCCTCTTCACCGTGTCCTGGGTCATCCCTGGGGCCTCCTCCCAGTGGGATGTGACCGGACCACCTCACCAGGGAGGTGTCCAGGTGGCAGCCTAACCAGATGCCCGAGCCACATCATGTGACTCCTCCCGATGCAGATGCAGCGACTCGACTCTGAAACCCTCCTGGATGACCGAGCATCTCACCTTATCTCTAAGGGAGCGCAAAGGAAACTAATTTCGGCCGCTTGTATCCACGATCTTGTTCTTTCAGTCACGACACACAGGTCGTGACCATCGGTGAGGGTGGGAACGTAGATTGACTAGTAAATCGAGAGCTTTGCCTTTCAGCTCAGTTCCTTATTTACCACAACAGAGCGATACAGAGTCCGGATCACTGCAGACTCTGCGTCGATCCACAACCGCCTTCCGCTCCATTCTTTCCTCACTCGTATACAAGACCTCAAGATACTTGAACTCATCCACTTTGGCCAGGATCTCATCTCCGACCTGAAGAGGCCACGCCACCTTTTTCTGACTGAGGACCATCTTTTCAGATTTGGAGGGGCTGATTTTCATCGCAGCCACTTCAAACTTGGCTGCTCTAGCGCGAGTTGAAGATCACGGCTTGATGAACTTTTCGGGTTGTTCCCGACCTGGCCCCATGGGTGCAGGCCCAGCCACCAGGTGCTTGCCATTGAACCCGACCTCCAGGCCTGTCTCCATAGGGGGGCACCGGTGACCCACATCAGGGAAAACAAGGTCCAAATGTTTTTCTCATCATAAGGGTTTCTTAGAGCCATACTGTGTCTCGTCCCTCATCTCGGATCTGTTTGTCATGGGTGACCCCACCAGGGGCATAATGCCCCAGACAATTTAGCTCCTAGGATCATTGGGACACACAAACCCCTCCACCATGATAAGGTGACGGCTCCAGGTCTTCCTACAGGTTAGTTAAAAGATTTGCTAACGCTACTGTACAATAAATGTGCAAGGCCATTTAAAAATGTTGTTCATGGTAAAAGTGCCCTCCCTCTTAATGCCATAATTAGATTTGTAAATTATTATCATCAATAACAACAACAAAGCAATATTCAAAAGTAGAAGGTTCATCGTGATATACACAGTTAAGAACAGTCAATTTAGTGGTCACCCAAGAAGTTTATCAATTGTGGCAAGCTTGTATGTGTTAATGGGCTCAAAGCAGTGTATTAAAACCAGACCTTTCAAGTTTCACGCATTGGCTCTGAGACATGCATTCCGGAGATTAGGGGAGGGGTTGCAATTTGGGTGGTTCTATTTATCTACTTTTTGGCCAACAAAAGCCAGTCTCGGAAAAACAGAAAGTATTTAGTATATATTTTATTTCTTGTTTTTAGTGATTTTATCTTTTATTATTCCTTTTCACTTTTTTTCATTTCTGCTTAATCTTATTGTTATTGTTATTTCCATCCATCCATTTTCTGAGCCGCTTCTCCTCACTAGGGTCACGGGCGTGCTAGAGCCTATCCCAGCTGTCATCGGGCAGGAGGCGGGGTACGCCCTGAACTGGTTGCCAGCCAATCGCAGGGCACATACAAACAAACAACCATTCACACTCACAGTCACACCTACGGACAATTTAGAGTTGTCAATTAACCTACCACACATGTTTTTGGGATGTGGGAGGAAACCTGAGTGCCCAGAGAAAACCCACGCAGGCACGGGGAGAACATGCAAACTCCACACAGGCGGGGCCGGGGATTGAACCCTGGTCCTCAGAACTGTGAGGCTGACGCTCTAACCAGTCGCCCACCGTGCCGCTATTGTTATTTTTTATTATTATTATTATTATCCTTCCTTTTATTATTATCCATCCATCCATCCATTTTCTGAGCCGCTTCTCCTCACTCGGGTCGCGGGCGTGCTGGAGCCTATACCAGCTACCATCGGGCAGGAGGCGGGGTACACCCTGAACTGGTTGCCAGCCAATCGCAGGGCACATACAAACAAACAACATTCGCACTCACATTCACCCCTCCGGGCAATTTAGAGTCCCCAATTAATGCATGTTTTTGTGATGTGGGAGGAAACCGGAGTGCCCGGAGAAAACCCACGCAGGCACGGGGAGAACATGCAAACTCCACACAGGTGGGACCGGGGATTGAACCCCGCTCCTCAGAACTGTGAGGCTGACGCTCTAACCAGTCGCCCACCGTGCCGCCCTTTTTATTATTATTATTATTATCCTTCTTCTTCTGCTTATTCCTTCAGTTATTTACCAGAAAAAAAGACTATTTCAGTTCAAATAAACACTCATTTGTTTTTGTACATAATGTAAATTTAGGTTTTCTCCTTTATTTATTTATTTATTTATTTATTTATTTATTCATTACTCTGGTAGATTTTATTTCACTTTACAGTAACATACTGAGTGTAGCTGTCACCTGACTTACTGTCTCTGTGTGACCCTTAAAACAGAGAGTGTGAAGTTGCTGCTATATCTTAAACAGCAAACCAGTGTTTCAGATTACAAGGTTTTTGGTGGAGCTCCAGTGTTGGGTGTAGCCTGAGCTGTGTGAGGAGGTTTACTTGTGCTGTTGACTATAACCACTGTGAAACAATCATTAAATTACATTGTATTTATCTGATTCACATATTGACCTACACTTTCTTTGAAAAAAACTTAGTATGCATTTGGCTGCCTACATTTATATTTCTTTCAATTCTCCTGTCTCTCCTTTATCTTCTGGCAGCCCTGAATGTACCCAGAGCACCTTGTATGACCTACCAATGAGTCAGGTGGAATGAACCATATTTTATTTTTTCAAGGTGGATGTACAGTAAATAGTCTCAAGACAGTTTTAATTTGATTAAAGCAGCCTTATTAGGGAACTTTAACAGCATATTCTTTTTAATTTTAATTGAAACATCCCATGCCATCGAAATAATTTTTTACACAGTTTTATGCAATTCAGTTGTCTCATGTGCTGAGCATTTTGGACCAACTAGAATAGCTTGAAAAAGGGCAACCTGGGGTTTTGCAACCCAAATTATCTTGCAAACCTAATAAAAGTATATCAAAGATGATTTAAAAAATAATTTTAAAAAATGTAATTAAATTGGTGGGCCCTTTAATGATGTTTCTTTTTCCTTTTTTGTATCTGACATATCTAAAAAATAATAATAATTAAAAAAAGAACATTTAAAAAAAAAAAAAAAAACTATAAAAGCCCAGGGCCCTGGTACACCAATACCATTTCCTCCCCACTTTGATCCCCATGAGAACACCTACCAGATGTTTGAGTTTCAGCAGGTGGTCCCTAGTAATGGAGTGTCTGCATGGTCCAGGGACCTCCGCCATGGACAGTGGGAAGCTCAGGAACATAACCACACACAAACACTTTACCTGCAACTGAAACAATCACAGTTTCAATTCGCCATCTGCAAGCATATTTACAAAAGTTGGAAATGTGCACTGGGGGAGTTTCAAAATACACACGTTATGCACTTAACACTAGCCCTAAGAAGGCATGCAAGCACTTCAAAAGAAAGTGTGACAAAAACTAAACTAGCCTGCAAATTCAGCCACATGAAAGTAGCAACGTGACATTACATGTATAATTATTAGGAGTGGTTCCCATTATTAAGGGAGTCCAATTTACAGGAACATTTAATGATGATTAAAATATGATGCAATTCAAAATTCTTCATCACTCATAGTAAAACCATTACTCCCCATTGTTAGTTGCACACATCCATCCATCCATTTTCTTTACTGCTTATCCTCACTAGGTCGCGGGCTGCTGGAGCCTATCCCAGCTCTCTTCGGGCGGGAGTTGGGGTACACCCTGAACCGGTCGCCAGCCAAACGCAGGGCACATAGAAACAAACAACCATTCGCACTCACATTCACACCTACGGGCAATTTAGAGTCTTCAGTCTACCTACCATGCATGTTTTTGGGATGTGGGAGGAAACCGGAGTGGCCGGAGAAAACCACCCAGGCACGGGGAGAACATGCAAACTCCACACAGGCAGGGCCGGGATTTGAACCCCAGTCCCCCGAACTGTGAGGCAGATGTTCTAACCAGTCGTACACCGTGCCAGTGGCATACATTTTCTTTAAAATAAAATTGTGCATGATTGTAAAGCTATCCTGAAGGCCAACAAAAACAATCCTTCCAGCAACGCACAGCATGCAGTAGTAATCATGCCCCTCAAGCCAAACTAAACAGAGCAAATAGCTGGTTGGGGCACAATGGGCCCAGTTTCACACCAAGAAGAGAAAAGGCACTTGTGAGGTCTTAGTAGTGAAGCTCGCATTGCTGAGGGCTATTAGGCAAGAGTCTACCAAATGGGAAATGAATACCCGAGCAAACTCATAAACTGGAGCAAACACATGATAAACAGTGAATCCTTGCTTGGGAAAAGATTTTTTTAAATATTATTTACTCTCCCACATACTAGAGTCCATTTTATTTGCATCAGTGGCTGTCCTGCGCAATTGCGAGTTACTTTTACAAAGCCATTTCTCCTACTACAGTGTGTAAAAAGCTAACGAGACCGACAGCCCAAAAATACCACATTTTACAGAATAGCTCAGAGTCGCTATTTAAATCCCCAAGCGAGGAGGTGATGAGCCTGCCGCACATCCAGAGGAGCCACAGAAGTCTGTTAGCTCGCAAGCTAGCTGCTGGCTAGCGCCACGCAATGACCCAGTGGGATATATAGTCCGGCAACCGGAGGCTTTAAGGGGATATATTTACGCGGCACAAACATCTAGGCATGTGTTGGCATAAGAAAGTTGCTGGACGAAATCGCATTCATTTTTCAGCGAGGTGTTGTTTCAGCGCATTCAGTGGACAAAACAGCTTAAGTTTTCACAGATTTTGTCTCATTTTCTATATATTTATAATAGTTTTAATCATTTAAATTCGGCAGGATTGTTGACAACACTCTTCTCTCTGATGTGTTAGATGTAGAAGACAATTATTTTTTACACACTGAAAACGTATTGGAACACAAAAAGACGAATTGTAAGCATAAAATGTACAGACAATACTGTCCGTACTGTAGTGTCCAATTGTGAGTGTCTGGGCGTGAGTGAGTGTGCTATCAGCGTGTTTTTTTTAAACTGTTCTCCCGGCATTCATTGAAGGGAAGAAAAGTGCACTGGTAACTGTGGCTCTCCTTTCCCACATAAGATTCCATCACAATAAGTAAGTATACTGTGAAAACCCATAAAAAAAACAACGGCTTAAAAAAATTACTCCGACAGTGTCTGAGTACCGTACTTTTGCCCACTATCACTATCACACACATTGTGCATGTGAGTCTAACCATTTGTGATGTTTTACCAGAAAGAGCTGCCATACTATATTCTTTATCACTTGTGAACAAATGGTATTTAAAAAAAAAAAGTGTGTAAAGTACAGTGGTGCCTCTATAATACTGCACTTTATAAAACATATAGTAATAACATGATTAAATATAATGTACATCTTGACTACATTGTTTACATTGTGCATCGAAATTAATTAATTGCGACTCCTTCTTGTGTGCACGATTTGGCCATCGGGGACAATCTAACACAGTCATGAAGACACAAACGAAAAAGACTTTCACAACTACAGTTAGTTACTCAATAAACTGCATTAATATTGCAATAATAATCTTTTTTTCTCAGGGTACAAAGAATATATGAGTCATTTTCATATAATTTAATCAATAAATAGGTTGGTTTATGATTCAATCAACACGGGGCTGCCCTTCATCCTGGAAAACCTTGACAGTGTAGGGACATGCTGAGGAGCCTGTTCATGGATTTATGCTCTGCATTCAACACCATCATCCCTGAACTCCGCTCCTCCGGCTCAGTGTCTTGCTTGCCATCTGCTAGTGGATTTAAAGCTTCCTGACAGGCAGGACACAGTAGGTGAGGCAAGGGGAAACCACCTCATCCACACGCACCATCAGCAATGAGGCCCCCTAGGGTGTGTCCTCTCTCCGCTGCTCTTCTCTCTCTACACTGCACCTCAACGTACCCAGCTGTCAAACTCCTGAAGTTTGCAGGTGACACAACAATCATCATCCTCATCAATGTCAGCGACATGACTGCATATCGACAGGAAGTGGAGCGGCTGGTGCTCTGGTGCAGCCAACACAACTTGGAGCTGAACACGCTCAAGACCGTAGAGATGATTGTAGACTCCAGTAAGCCTCCTTCGCCACAGCTACTCCTCATTCTGTCCAAATGTCCTATGTCAACCGTCGCGACCTTCGTCTTCCTGGGCATTACTGTCTCAAAGGACCTGAAGTGAGAAACCAACATCAACTCCATCCTGAAAAAAGGCCCAGGAGAGGATGTACATCCTGCGGCTGCTGAGGAAGCACAGCCTTCTTCCTCCTTATACAGCCATCCATCCATTTTCCGTACCGCTTACACTCACTAGGGTGGCGGGCAAGCTGGAGCCTATCCCAGCTGACTCTGGCAGAGAGGCGTGGTACACTCTGAACTGGTCACCAGCCAATCGCAGGTCACATACAAACAACCATTCGTACTCAAATTCACATCTACGGGCAATTTGGAGTTTTCAATTAACCGACCATGTATGTTTCTGGGATGCGGGAGGAAATCGGAGTACCCGGAGAAAACCCATGCAAGCACAGGGAGAGCATGCAAACTCCAGACAGGCGAGGCCCGATTTGAACCCGGGTTCTCAGAACTGTGAGGCAGATGTGCTAACCAGACGGCCACTGTCCTTGTACACAGTAGTCATTGAATCAGTCCTTTCTTCATCCATCAGTCTAGTTTGGCGCTGAAACAAAGAAAGACAAAATCCGACTGCAACGGACAGTCAAGTCTGTCAAGAGGATCATCGGTACCCTCCTACTCACTCTTGAGCAGTGTCAAAAATTTAAATTTTAACAAGAAGTATAATGTTTTTATGTTTATAAAATAGATTATAGTTACTTTTATCATATCATCCTGCATTACTATATTGAATATAAAGCACACTTTAGGATCTCTGAAATAAGACTTTTACTTCAACTTGGGCAATTCGCGAGTAGCTTGCAGTAGATAGTAACATGATGCAGGTCAAAAAAATACGACACATTCTCTGACAATGCATGTCGTAAGTTTGGACCGACTTTCAGCCTTTTTTTTTTACAAACAAGTAATAAAACAAACTATTCTTAACTATTCCTAACTAAAAGGCACACAACGAAAAACTGTACATTATAAAACAAAGGTAAAACATTTACAAATGGAGCTGAGGCATTCTTGGAGGGAAGTGATGTCATATATGCGCCAAGTCCCATTTTCAACACATGGACAACTTGTGTGCAAGCAGTCAGTCAACAACAACAACAGGCTCGCGTTTTCAAGCTGTCAGTATTTAGAGTTTCTGTTATTTGAAGATGAAAATATTGAGATTCGTTGTAGACTCTGAGCTGTCAACAGTGTTATATAGCTTCAAAAAACTACGTCAGTTTTGAAGAAACATTTTAATTCACGTGGTACAGTCCCATCGATTGATATGATCAATAGGTAGATACAACATGCCCCCTTTGAGATGCGTGTCTATGACTACCCAAAGCTAGTGTCAGCACATTCCATGTTTTTGGATGGCACGAAAACCAAAATAACAAGGATGCATGCACATTGCATACTGTACAATGATCACAAATGAGGAATAAGGAGTAACCTTTTAAAGGTACGAATTTTTATTTATTTTTATTTTTTTGCCGTTTTTCAAATGTTCTGGATTGAGAGCACACACTTTGGTGTTGACAAACAAGAGAGCTGATAATTATAAGTATATCCATCGATTTTCTTTACCACTTATCCTCACTAGGGTCGCGGGTGTGCTGGAGCCTATCCCAGCTATTTTTGGGCGAGAGGCAGGGTACACCCTGAACTCGTCGCCAGCCAATCGCAGGACACAAACAACCATTCGCACTCACATTCACACCTACGGGTAATTTAAAGTCTTCATTTAACCTACCATGCATGTTTTGGGGAATGTGGGAGGAAACCGGAGTATCTGGAGAAAACCCACGCAGGCACGGGGAGAACATGCGAACACCACACAGGCAGGGCCCCGGTCCTCAGAACTGTGAGGCACATGTGCTAACCATTCACTCACCATGCCGCCTGGACTACAACATATTGCACATTAAATTACCTTGCATCTCAAGATGCTTACATGCTAAATGTCTATGTGTGACAAGTCTGTTTTGAGCATTGAAAGGACAGAAAATAATTATATGCATGGTGTAAAAAGAGACATTGTGCCCTAGCCTTTGAAGAGAATATGGTTAACTTACTTATTTATACGTTTCTGGAAAGAAAGCAAAGTTGTTTTCGAGACTTACCTTGACGACAGAGCAACATTGTCAGTAAACTCCATAGTCAGGTTATGAGTCACTTAATTAATACAAATTCCGATCATTTGAGGCAACTTCTATCAAATTTACTTAGGCCCCTAAATGTTTCTTAGATTATATTGGGACTGCGACAGAGGCAGATAACTCTGTAGACATGTTATTGATCATTGAGCGAACCTTTTGATGCATTTTTTGATCAACTGATGTATACTGTTTTTTTTAAATTATTATTATTATCATTCTATATATACAGTTAATGTCCATGTTCTGACAAAATATGAACAACTCTGCAGTGTAATCCATTTAATACAAGAGTTATATTTAAAACATCTGCCTTTACAAAGATAATAAAGTTTAGCATTACGACTATTAATTTAATGTGTGGAACTTAAGTGGTGTAGAACTGCAGAGGAGCATACTGAATGAGTATTTGTAAAAACCATATGAGAAATGCCTCACAGTATGCAAGGTTTAAACTACAGCCACTATAGGAAACATATTGTTCAGCAAGTTATTTGCTATGGAAATGAATTATGGTGTGTTAACGATGTAACTATTTATATATTATTATATCTTAGTAACCTCAAAGTGTCATGGTCTGTGTTTTGGTTTGGGTTGTGTTTAGTTTTGTTCCATGTTTTCCTGTGTTCCATGTTTGTCGTGTGCTTATTAGGTTGTTGTGTCCACCTGTTCTCGTCTACCTTGTGTCGACCAATCAGCTCTCTCCAGCCACTTGTGTCTTGTCCAGGTGTTCCTCGTTGTCTCGTCAATCTGTTTGTATTTAGTTCCCTGTTGGTTCATTGTCATTGTCACGTCTTTGCCATGTCATAGTCGCCAGTTGTCGTTGTCACATGTCATTGTCAGGTGTCATTATCCCTATCTGTTCCATGTCTTACTCACAGGTCATAGTTTGTTTCCAGTTTGAGATATTCACGTGTTTCTTTGTTACTTTGGTTTGGTTATTATCTGTTGTGGGACTTTGTTGAGTTTTGCTTTATCCAATATCCTTGTTTGCCCTTTTTGAAGATTAAATATTATTTTTTGAGACTCCCACACTCCTGCCTTGCCTCTCTGCTTCCCTACACTTGAGTCCTCCATGTTCTTGCCTTGTGTTCCTTGCCTTCGCCCTAACCACGAACGTGACCGAATGAACCGACCAGAACAGGACCAGAACAGGACCCAGCGGGAAGAACATCACTCTGGACACCACCAAATTGCCTCCCACCGTCCTCAGCCTGCCAACCATACCTACCCTCCTCCAGTAAGCTCTGTCCTTAAGTATTTTCTGTCCCCACTTGTCCTAGTTATTCACCATACCCTACCTTTTTACATCCACATTTTTTTTTCTGACACAGATTTAGATTTTTCTGGTTCCTTCCCTAGTTTATCCCGTCCTCGTCAGTTTTTGTCACGTCTCCCCGTTTCCAACCCCAGTGAGTCCAAATCCTTTCCCTCGGCCCTTTTCTTGGGCACCCGTTTGGCCATCTACCCGGGACCGCCGCGTGGTGGCCAAAGGAGGCGCACAAGTAAAGGTAAAATTTTGCCCCCGTTTTTTTTCCCCGTGTTCCCAAGTCACTTAATTTTTTACCTGTTCCCACGCGTTGTTCCACGGCTCCAATTAAGTTCCGTCTAGTCAAACCTGCCACCATGTTCAGTACCAGCCATTTTTCCGAGTTCACCTTCCCGAGACCCTGTGCATTCTGCCCCTCCTGTACCCTCTACTCCCAAAACGCAATGGCGGCAGGCTGAGGAAGCGACTGCAGGCCCTGTTCCTGCTCCTTGGCAGCCGCGCCAGGCTCCCGCTCCTGCTCCTCGGCAGCCGCGCCAGGCTCCCGCTCCTCGGCAGCCACTTGTCTTGTCCAGGTGTTCCTCGTTGTCTCGTCAATCTGTTTGTATTTAGTTCCCTGGTTTCTTACAGTTCTTGTCGGTTCATTGTCGTTGTCACGTCTTTGCCATGTCATTGTCAGGTGTCATTGTCCCTCCTGTTCCACGTCTTACTCACAGGTCAGTTTGTTTCCAGTTTTAGATATTAAAGTGTTTTTTCTTTTTTGTTACTTTGGTTTGGTTGTTATCTGTTGTGGGACTTTGTTTAGTTTTGCTTTATCCAATATCCTTGTTTGCCCCTTTTTGAAGATATTTTTTGAGATTCCCGCACTCCTGCCTTGCCTCTCTGCACTTGGGTCCTCTATGTTCTTGCCTTGCATTCCTCGCCTTCGCCCTAACCATGAATGTGACACAAAGGGCTCATGAGCAGGATAAGAGGTTACAGAAAATAAATGGAGGGATGAGAACAGGCGGTACAGTGGACGAATGCTTAGCACAACTGCCTCACAGCTCTGAGGATCCGGGTTCAAATCCAGCCTCGCCTTGACGGCGTTTCCATGTTCTTTCTGTGCCTGCATGGGTTTTCACCGGGTACTCCGGTTTCCTCCCACATCCCAAAAACATGCATGGTAGGTTAATTGAAGATTTGAATTGCCATAGATATGAATGTGAGTGTGAATGGTTGTTTGTTTATGTGCCCTGTGATTGGCTGGCGACAAGTTCAGGGTGTACACTGCCTCTCGCCGAAGATAGCTGGGATAGGCTCCAGCACGCCCTCGAACCCTGTGAGGATAAGCAGTATGGAAAATGGATGGATGACAGCATACAAATATGCCCCCTGTGGGCTGTGACGAGTATAGAGATGCCACATCCTGTCCTTTGTTTGTTTTGTTTTGTTTTTTTCTGTATTGCTTGCCTGTAGATTCCCCATGTTAGATCATTAAATTTTCCATAAAATTCACTACCTGCATTGTTGTTTGGGTTCGAGGAAAAAAACCTCTGGTCGTCTAGAACTCATATCTAATTCAAGTAGCAACCTTCAAATTACGAGACTGAGGATAAAAGGTTTGTCGTCACTTTGTCCTGACGTTTTATACATCTAAAAAGTGACGTGGTGCCCCTTTCTAGATCAAATAGCTTGATTTATAATGCTGTAGTTTAAAATTATGCTAAACTGGAAGTACCGCAGGTGTAGCGGACATGCCACACAAAAGATGCCAACCGGCACCCCAGCCTCGCACTACCGCCGCTCCCCGCCGAGGTAGACGTTAACTGCAGAGTCCCACACAGACTCTAAACGAATCAACGCCATTAACCATCAAAAAGAAGACACAGACATTTGCTTTGCCATGCCGACGCTAAGTGAATCACGGCTGCCTGGCGCTTTAAAGCGGAGACCCAAGGATGCCGAGTTCGCCCCCGGACGCAAAGTTAACTAACTCCCCGCCATTCGAAGGATTGCACCAACAAAGGCGCCTCCACCCTGTTGAGTACTGCCACTCGGGAGTTGGAACAGGCAACAGCGACACTACAGACATGGGTTCATAAGACCGGGAGTTAATATTTTAAGAACTTTACATGAACGCCACTAGTGACTGTATTGCTGAAAACTTGAATGTCTAACGTTGAATATGTTGTTAACTGAACCAGAAGAAATGTTCCACCTCACACCACAAATGTCACATGGAAAATAGTAATGTTCTCCACACCACACAACATTTGAAACATTCATTACAAGTATGAAAGATGATGAGCGTGGAACAATGCAGGGTGAGGAAATTGTCTCGTTATCTTAAATCCAATAATTAATATTTTATTCCACTGGTTTTAAACCACAAAATAATCCTAAAATGGAAAAATAACGCCTTTTTGACCCACTGCGGCCATACAAGCGGCCGGAGTTTTTTGGAGTTTTGGTGGAGAAGTCTTCCTCTGGTCTCACCCCGACCAACTCGCGGACAACCGGGCCAGGCAGGATGCCCACCTCACCAGAGGTGGAAAGGACGCATCAGATGATCCCCGGCTGCAGAGCCTCCTGCAAGTGCTCCGAGCCACCCTGCTTGGGCGCCCGAACTCAGTCCGAGGGAATGGAGGTGGACGCAACGCGACCGCTCCGAACGTCAGAGACACCAGAGACAAACAGAGACACCCGAGAAACGTCCTGCCTGGGAACTCGTTGGCCTCCTGCTTTTCCTCCTCTTTTCCTTCCTCCCTTCCATCAAATCCACCTGTTCCCGATGCGGACCGGGCCAGCCGAACACTCGGGAGCCTGACTCGCCGGCCTCAAACGTGTTCCAGACATGTAAGTCCAACATTGCGGTCTACTAAAAATACGGATTAGTGCATATTTGGGTTTACATTAACGAGAACAGGAGTCCTCAGCTATATGCATTCACTACACGCCCATTCTGCTCATCTCACGTCACAAATCCCTTCCTTTGCCAATGTTTGTCTGTACCTGGTTTATTTTGTGTTTGTCTGTGCTTTATCCTGTAGAAACCCCTTTTTATTATTACATTTTCTATAAAATTCACTACTTGCATTGATTGTGGATGTGTTTGGGTTCGGAACGAGACCTCTGGAAAGTCTAGAACTCAGTTTCTAAAATGTAACCACCACCTGATAAGAGACTGATTAAAAAGGTTTGTCGTCATTTCGCCTCAAGTTGAACTTGTAAAAATGTGACGTGGCACCCCTCATATATATCAAATATCTTGATTTATAACGCTGTAATTAAAAATTACGATAACCCGGAAGTGACGCAGGTGCTGTTTACAACTCATCGTTTCCTTCTAAATTAAGCACAATTCTTATGTCATACATAACCGCTACACAGGCGTCGCTTCCAGATTATTCTTTTCCCCTAAATTACATTTTTATTCAACTAATATACACTACAACACCAAAAGAGAAACTGTCTTGTACTTTACGTTTATTGCAGTAAGAGTACACCTCAATGCTTGCTCATTAGCAACGTTCAAATTTTTCTCACATTCCTCATGATCCTCATTTGGAATGTTTGGTTTTACATGCAAGGGGCATCTTGAAAAATAACGTTGCGAGTGACTTCATATGAAATGCATTTCATGCCCGTCACGAGAGGTCTGCCAGTTAGTGATGATCAATGGTGAACGACCTCAAAATACAATAAGAGAGCCCTGTGTTAGAATTTGTTATGGTAAAACAATGCCCTCTGTTTGAAAAGCAAAATATCTCATCTCCCTGTATTCAGTGAGGGCTGCTACTAAAAGCATTTTGGCAAGTGTAACTGTGAAATGGGTGGCAGATGGATTCAATTGTACTCAAGTTTATGATTAAAAACATGGTGATAAGCACCTCATCTGCCTCATAGACATACTACCCTCAAATGTTTTCCGCAATAATTATACATGCAACTCACATGACCCAACACATTCGAATCTGCTTTTACAATAAAAAGATACAAACATAGCAGAGAAGCACAGAACTGAAACAACAAATTTTTATTTGAAGCCTGGCCGACATCTGAGATGGATTTGGATATAACAGACAAGGCATTAAAACCCAGCATGGGCCAAAGACAATCGTTTTCATATTTTCTTTTTTGTTGTTCGTGTATTGTTGCGCACAAATAATTATTTTGGGGTTTTTGTCTCTTTTGTCTGAATCCACAATTCAGTACAGCCATAATTGAAAACAAAACAAAACAAAAAAATATTCAAACACAATAAAATAAATAAGGAAAATGATAAACATAGAATTATGATGACTTATTAAGCGGAAAAAAAACCTGAATAGCAAAGCTAAATTATTGCAAATTAAGACTTAACTCCTTCATGACACGATAAAAAATTTACATAATCTAATACAACTAATAATTTGACTTCTATGTAGCAAATGCAGGCACACAAGAGACTAATGTCATCCATCACATGATTGCTATCCATGTAATGTATAATGTTCGTAGCAAAGGCGCGTTTAATCAAATCTCATGCAAGAAGTAGCAAATGCACTGACACGGAGAAGTGAGAAGTTCTCACCTACCTTAACCTGGCTCTGAATCAGGGTTGGCACAAGGTTGGTCATCTGGTATGTGTTTGACAATGAAAAACAAATCCTCTGTCACACACATTGAAGCAAAGCAATTCTTCTCGTATATTCAGTTTCACTCCACAGAAAGGACTCTCCAGCTGGGTCAGTGTTGCACTCGGTCATGTGTTGTACTTCTAATGCACTGGCTGACGTGCTCCTCTTGCAGAGTCCAAACCAAGACTAACCGCCTCAGCAGAAAGACAGCCCTTATACATACCTCCCACCTCTCGCCTCACAGACAAAATTCATCCGGCCCTTTGCATGTTTTATGGTCATTTTTGGTGGTTGCTGTTTTTTTCTATGTGCTGTACATGGACTTTAAAAGGCACTTTTGTTGACAAACAAAAAACAATATAAAATAGACCATTGTGCATATACATTAGGCTGTATGGGTACCTCTCGTCAGCTCATTCAGAATGCTACAGCTTGGGTTCTGACCAGAACAAAGAGGTCAAAAGATATGACTGCAATTCTAAAGTCGCTACACTGGCTCCCAGTCAGTTTTAGATTAGATTTTAAAGTTCTGCTACCGGTGTATAAATCACGAAATGGTTTCTACATGAAAGAAATGCTAATGGCATATAAACCCAGTAGGGCACTGAGATCTACAGACTCAAATAGTGAGTCAAATAGTGGAGCACAGAGTCCAAAGCAAACATGGTGAATCAGCATTTAGCTGTTATGCTGCACACAAATGGAATAAGTTGCCAACAGAAGTGACATCAGCCCCAAGTGTGAATGTTTTTAAGTACAGGTTAAAAACTTTTCTTATTTCTCATGCTTTTTTGAGCATTTCCACTTTTAAATGATATTTCTTGCACTGTACGCTGTTTTAATTGTACTTTTATTTTTCTCTTTGTTTTAAATGTTAATAAGCTGTTTTTATTTTTGTTTGTTTTGTTTTTGCACATAGAGCTACCTTGTGTATGAAATGCGTTGTATACATACATTTGCTTTATATGCTTTACCCACGAAAGTACTAGCGTCCAAATTAGTTTCAGAACAAGTTCAGAACCAAGAAAACTGGTGCTAGTGTGGAAACAAAACCTTCTCAGGGACAGATTAAAATGCAGTGACTAGAACCACTACTTTTTTCTCATGCTTTTTCGAGCATTTCCATTTTTAAATTATATTTCTTGCACTGTACGCTGTTTTAATTGTACTTTTATTTTTCTCTTTGTTTAAAATGTTAATAAGCTGTTTTTATTTATTTTATTTTTTTGCACAGTTACCTTGTTTATGAAATGCGCTCTATACATACATTTGCATTACTTTGCTTTTCCCACAAAAGTGCAAGTGTCCAAATTAGCATCTCAGTTTCAGAACAAGTTCAGAACCAAGAAAACTGGTGCTAGTGTGGAACCAAAACCTTGCAGGGACAGAAAATGCAGTTGCTAGAACCAGCTTTCCAACTATTTCTGCCGTTACTGAAGTCGTGCTGTGAAAATGTCCTGTTGTTGCTATACCGTTAGTTCAATCACCTGCTGTGTCAGCAAGACAAACTCCTTTTCTGCTGTCATATCTGCCTTTTGTGGCGAGAAACAGTGGCATTTTGAGACTCTCGCAGTTGTCCGTTTCTCTGTGTTTTCCCTAAAAGATGAAATACCGACATGCAGATTCCGTGAAGGGGCCAGCTAGTCAGTAGCCGTCTTAGCCATTTCTGTTAGCAACATGTAGCAACACAAACAGCTTGGATGTAAATGTTAGCTTTGCGGCAAAACTTGCGCTTGGTCTGGCAAGCCGTCAATATAGCCGACAGCGCTGTCCGATGACGCCACTTCTAGGCGACACACAGTAAGTTAACTACAATTTCCAAAGGACTGTTCGACCTTCCTTCCATATCCATTCTGTATCTATGTTAGGGGTGGGCGATACTGGGAATTTTGGTATCAATCTGATACCAAGTCAATACAGTGCTAGTACACTAGCAATGTATTTTTAGATACTTTTTAGTTGAAATGTCATGTTCATTGAAGAATTTTGTGGTTTTGCCTTGAGTTAGTTGATCATGATTATGATTATGGTAAAACAGCACAAAGACTTTAGGCAATAAAAATGCTTTTTTAATTAACTACAACAATAGGAAAAATAAGTAACAGTATAAAAATAATAAAATCATTCTTCTACTACCACAATTGTTTCATGGGAAAAGTCACTCGTGCAAAATAACAAAAACAGCAGCAATGTAACAAAAATATAAATATAACAATGTCAACATCACAACAAAAACTACCTTCCATTGCACGATATTGTGAAAAATAAAGTCAGTAGTGCAAATAAAGTGTAAACTACAGTTGGCTCTCATTCTTAACCTTTGGCTCTCTGCTCACAAAGCCCTCCAAGGAAGAATCCCTTGAGGTGCCCTTTTGGCTCTGTTCCCATATTGAAAACAGATTTCTAGGTTTTTGTTCAAGAACAGTAACATGTTTACATTCTTCCCTTTTATTGGACTTCTTCTGAGTTACTAACTGTCCCGCCTTAGAGAAAATCATTTCTGCTTCTGCTTCCTTGCTGGACGACAGAAGAGAAACTGCAGTATCGATCTCATCACGCTAGTATCAATCCGATACCAATACTTACCTTGGCATCGATACTATCGATATTTAGATTGATATGCCTATCCCTAATCTATGTCCATCCATCCATTTTCTGAGCCGCTTCTCCTCACTAGGGTCGCGGGCGTGCTGGAGCCTATCCCAGCTGTCATCGGGCAGGAGGCGGGGTACACCTTGAACTGGTTGCCAGCCCATCGCAGGGCACATACAAACAAACAACCATTCGCATTCACATTCACACCTACGGGCAATTTAGAGTCTCCAATTCATGCATGTTTTTGGGATGAAGGAGGAAACCGGAGTGACCGGAGAAAACCCACGTAGGCACGGGGAGAACATGCAAACTACACACAGGCGGGGCCGGGGATTGAACCCCGGTCCTCAGAACTGTGAGGCTGACGCTCTAACCAGTCGCCCACCGTGCCGCCGTGACATTTTCAATTTTAGTTTTAGTTGTTTCATTCGTTTTGCTTAACTATAATAACGGAACAATTTTCCGTGTCTCCCGCCTCGCTGCTTGTTCAAGCTGCCCCCAAGTGTGGAAGTCGTTCTCAATGCCCTCACCAAAATCCTCCTATATTTTTGCCCCAGCAACCACCAAAGCTGAATTGCTTCATTCGGAGTCCCACAGGGAAAAAACGGTCCCATAGGATGTAATTTCTCATGTATAATATGCATTTTTTATAGAAAAAAAATCATCAAAGGTCATTAGAGCATATTATACATAAGTATAAGCAAAGCTGAATTTGTTGATCAGCATCTTTGTTCTTTGCTAATATGAGAACTGGGGTGGAAATGTATGGTGAGGAAGCGACACGAACATCAGTGCATATGCGCAGAGCAGAATATTTCTTTGATAAACCTAACAACAAAATATGGATAATTATTATACTCAAGAGCATATTATACACAAAAATGTTTGGTTCTTCTTCACCACAGCTGTCATAGTCTGTGCCCTGCAGTTCCCCTTTAGGAGCTCGGGTGGCGCTTTGTGCCTCGCCCTTCCCTCTCTCTCCTCTCCCTAGCAATCAGGACCACCTTGGCCGCGCACCTGTTATCAATCAGTACTCAACACTGCCTGCATATAAGCCTGCCAGAGTCAGGAAATCAACACCAGAGTATTGACGTAATCCGTGGTATAGCAGCAACGTTAATAATTTCTTGTTAATTACCTCAACCACTCGCAACTGTACTTACTCCCTTGTGTTCTTCTTCATCTCCACTGCTCCTTCCGTGTCTCCCGCTTCGCTGCTTGTTCAAGCTGCCCAGCTACTCCAGCTGCCCATGCTTCCGCTTCCTACACCTTCCATGTTCCAACGGACCACCATCGCCCCTTGGATATCCTACCCGCTGAGCAATTATTTAATAAACCATTCTCATCTACTTCCTCCGCCTCCGTCTGCTTTTGCGTCCAGTCCAACATCATACGATTGATTACCAATCGTGACAACATCTCCGGTATGCACCCCTCAACAACAGAGGCGCGGAACATGGGCCACTCGGACTCAATGTCCACTAAGGGACATGGTCAAACTTCTTCTGATAGGTGACTCTGCTCGACGTTCCCAGCAGACACTCAACATATATTTAGTTCTGCCAGATCAGATTGGCATCTTACCCTACCATCGTACCCAACACACCACAGTGTGGTGATTGGTTGACAGCTCCACTCCCCTCTTCAACCTGAATGTGCCAGACACGTTAATATCATCCAAGCAAGTCTGATCACATGATCACATATTCGATCACTGAACTGCGGCCTGGGGCGTCCTGGTGCCAAATGCATGTATGATGAGCATAAAAGTCCAAAAACAGAACACCGCTCAGTCTTACTCTCATTGGCCATATGAGTATTGAAGTCCCCCAGCAGAACGAGGAAGTCCCTAGGGGATGTGCTCTCCAGCAGCCCCTCCAAGGATTCCAAAATGGGTGGGTACTCTGAGCTGCTATTTGGTGAGATCCGCAAGACATGTTTTTATTTACAGGAAATTCCTTACAAAGTTTAGATGGGGTTTGTAAGATAAATAGAGGTTAATTCTATGTGATAGTTTGCTTTTGCTTTTCAGAGTAGTGGTGTATTTTATTACTATTTTTTCTGAAAGTACACCGTAACATTTTTTTCCCCAAAAGAAATTTTAAAAATCAATGCTGCGCATTATACATAGGTATAGGGGGAAATTTAAAAAAACTTTCCCATTTTATAAATGTATGCCGCCATCTAGAGGTTATAAAAAGTGGTACATGTTCATTTCAATATGCCAGCGCCACCTAGAGGCTATGAAAAAGGTGTAGCCTACACTTTCATTCCAATATGACAGGGTACGTATGACTGCATATGTACAGTTGTGCTCCTAAGTTTACATACCCTGGCAGAATTTGTGGAATATTGTTTTATTTATTTGTTTTACTGAACAACAACATCATTAATTTCTTTATGGTTATGTTTTGTTTTATGATAATGCTTTTCTGAAATGCTTGACAGTTTAATTTGAATCCTATTAAAATAAAATGTGTTTCGCCTAGTCTTTCATGTTTTCTTTAAAGAATTGTACCTATCTTACAAATTCTGCCTGGGTAATCAAACATATGAGCACAACTGTGTGTTTTCTCATTTACTAAATAAAAGTAGGGCTGTGAATTTCAAAATAAGAGCAAGTAAATAAAAACAAAGTATTACGTGTTCAAATAAAGTGCTTGAGGTAAGAATCATTCTTTAAAAAAAACTACCAAAATACAGATAATACTTCATGTTTTGATCATATTGGGAGACGCAAAATCATGCATTGTAAAAATGCATTATACATAGGTGTTGGATTTATCTCACCAAACATTATAATGAATAAACACAAAAGGAATGAAGACGTTGGTCATTTTACTCATGAGGAGGGCGCATGGGAGATTGTTCAGGTTACAGCCTCTCAACACGCTCTAAACAATCTCCCCCGTCGCTCCTACATTTATTTGAAAATAGGAGGGTTCTACAAGACATAATGTTCTAAGCATTAAGACACAACACAAAACATAGGACCAGACGACACCTGTCCCGTCCCCGACCACATCCGATCACGTCCTTGGTCAAGGCGCCCTTCCATCAAATGTTGCTGAGTCATCTTCTTGAAGGCGAGACATCTTTCTATCTAAATATTGTCCATAATACTAATGCAAGCTACTAATGCAAAATACTAATGCAAGCTACTAATGCAAAATACTAATGCAAGCTAAGCAAATAAATGATAACTACTAAAATATATCTAACAATAGGTAGAAGGGATTTCCAGAATTTTGAAGTCAACTTTGGGGGTGCGTATTATACATAGGTGCACATTATACACGGGAAATTACGGTAGTTTGGGTCCAGGCTTTGTTCCTTGCATATTGCATATCAAAACAATAATAACATTGTGAAACCATAAGTTAAGTAGATTTTCTTGACCCGTTGAGAAACAAAAAGGTCTAAGTCGCACGATAACCATTGTTCTATAAACTTACTTCTTGGAGAAATTGCCCTACTTTTCTGGAACTTCATCACCACTGGTGCAGTTAAATAAGGGCTGAATGTACAGTACAGCAAATAATTCAAAAAAAGATTCATAGAGTCAGATATGAGTGCATGTTTTACTTTTGTTTTCTATTCACAGACTATGAGAATGGCAGTTATTTTTTGCAACCCTAATAAATCTAGCTCTAGGACCAGCGTGGCACCTGAACCGGTTTAGCGCCGGCCAAAAGCGATTTGATGGGAACAGGGCCCTTGAAAGCAAAGTTCCTTTCAAACACTTGTCCACATTTGAACTTGCAGAGAATGAGTTTTAATTGACAGCCAGGCACCCTTGTTCCACAAATAGTTTTGTGATCACATGTTTGGGCCCAATGAAATGGAAGTCAGAAAGAATAATAGAATGGACCGAACGTTCAGTGGGTGTCTGCAAACGCTGCTGGGGCCAGGTGGTGTTCGATTCTGCTCAAGGATTCCTGAAGTTTTGTTTATTATCCACATCATATTGTTTGAGAAAGTTGAATTTAGTGAGATAGTGAGTGTGTTCATGGATACATGTAGATGAGCTAGTTCGGAAAGAACTTTATAACACTCCAAATATACGAACAACATACAGAACGTGCTTCTCAGATTAGATTAAAAGTGATCACTAAATGAAAACAAAGTACAGTTTAGCCTCACATTTTTATACCCTGGCCTAATTTTGAGCTCAAGCAATTTCTTTAGCTGACTGATGATGTAGTGGTTCACTTCCCTGACTTCCGTTAAGGCAATTCATATTCTCAGAAAATATGCAAATAAATATCACTGAAAGAGGCTCTGGCAGCTATTAACAAAATGTTAGTTTTTATACATAAGCAGTTGTATCATTTCTATTAATGCATGACTAACTTTCCTAGAACGTAAAAATGTTTTCAATATATGAAAAAAACTAGTAAGTCCAACAATATTGACTTGCTGTACTTGGCTTTTAGTCAAGTAAACAAGAGTCTTCGCCCATAGAAAAGTGTTGAGAGGTGAACCTGCTTTTCGTGCTCTATAATGTCTTGTTAACAGTCAGGTAATTTCTTCTTTTGCTATCCAACTGATAGCAACTACAGGTGGAGTGTTTAGGTAAGATACTATATAAATGTTAAATACAGAGTATGATGATGCAAGATGCCTTTAGTTGAGATTTCTTGTGTTTTACGAGGTGCCATTAGGCTTGTCGTTTTTATAGCTGAACACTAACTGTTGGCTAATCGTTTCCTTTCAGAGTTTGTTTCATACACCATCTGCGCCTTCTCGAGTCAAGAAGCAGACTCCTGATGTGACTCACTATACGTGAGGTTTAACATTGTCACAGTATATTCAGAGATACTGTCCATGTGAAAAAGCAGTAACGAAAGGTAAAGAGTAATTGGAGCCTAAAGGTAATAGCAGTGGGCCCACTTACAGTTTTGAAATATGCATACAGTATATTTGTAGATTAAATTGTGGCCATGTCAGTGAGTCAGGTTGAGTTGACAAGTAAAACATTTTAAGGAAACAGGTGTCCGCAACACAAATAACCGATATTTGATATCTTGCCATGAGTGAGTACTTGGTGACAGCAGCGAGAAAAAACCCTTTTTAGTGGGAAAAAAGAAAGAAAGCCCAAGCCACAAAGTCTTCAGCTAAGTATAAGGTGTTCTAAATCTGTTGTGGGTAGCTGTTCTCAAGGAAAGGTGAATATTTCACAAAGCTCAAGCCAATGATTGTAGACACTATTGTCCAGTAATAACATGGCAAATATCTTGGGAACCATCACAATCAAGCTGTTTGTTCTTCTTTGGGCTAAGCGTGAATGCTTTTGGGTATCTTCCCACTCTGAGGAGTCAGTACTCTCACACTTCTCATTTTTTTACCTACATTTATACTATTTTCATTCACCTTCGTATTTAATTTGTTGAGAGGGTTATGGACTTTTTGAGGCTAGGCTTGCTAGCTTTGGCCACACCACTGCATGGACAAAGGCTCAGCTCATCAGCATAAAGATGAATATGGATTTGTGTAGCTCCTGTGCCTTGCTTCTTCAGAGGCTGTCACTGCTAGAGGGACGTGTCTTTCAGTTAAAGCCAAATTATTTTAAAACCCTGGATGTGCCGGGCATACCTGATGGCGTAGGTAGATAACCTTCTAGCCTAGCTAGCATTACCCCAAAGCCGCCTGCAACGTCATTCATTTTTGTTCACTGTGGGCCTGTGAAGCCCTTTGTGAATCCATTGTGATTAAGGCCTATATCAATAAACTTGACTTAACAATGAGGGTGTCCTTTTGGGCACTCGATTGAGAAAACTGTCCCATGAACGTAAACGTGCATCTTTGGCTCACTGTGTACTGACGACAGACAGAATCCATGGCAAACAATTTGCGGATATGATAATCACCAGTCACTTGATTCGATTTGCATTAGAAGACAAAATATGTGACATGAGCTTCTAATAAAATGGCACTTTTATTATTTTATTATCTTCGAGTCACTTCTGCTTTTTTTCAAATGATCCTCATTTTATGTCTGCCAAATCTACTGTAATCATGAGCTGCAGAAAGCATTGGACAGGGATGAATGGATATACAGTGGCTAGACGGATGTGAGACTGATTATATGCCAGCTGAAATCAACCACAGGCATTGTGTCAGTCACAGTCAACCAGCCATTTGTTTTCATCTTAACATAAAACCTCCTGATCACGGAATGAAATCAACAAAGCTATTCATCCATCGGAACGCCAACAGCTTTATTTCCGTTTGACATAAACAGGCGAGACACACAGACACCTTTTGCAATGACTTTTACACATTTATAAATAGAAAACAGAAGGTGTTCAGTGTAACAAAACTTGGCAGAACAAGACGGCAGAAATGCAAAGAAGCAAAGCATGATGGTGGATGAATCCTTAATAGGCTGCTGGAGTTTTTGAACCACAGAAGTGAAAGGTGTGTAGCCAGTAGCAGGAAGTTGAAAATAGCGTTAACTTTTTAGTGTTGTTAGACTGCTACAGCAAAGCCTATCCGATTACTGCGACGATCAAATTCTGTGTAGTAGCGGGCGATGAAGTTGGCTCCCAGAATCCAAATGGGACCTGTAGGGGGTGGCACATCCAAGCCCCTGAAGGTAACAATGCAGACATCCCCCTCGATCTGCGATTGCTGGAGCCACAGTAAATCGCCCATGACTGACAATATATAGTACTATAAATTTGAATGACTCAGCATTTGCTGTCCAACTTACCTGCAAAATATAGTCCTCATGGGTGAGGGAGTACTCGTGGCCACCAAGATGAAAAGCAATACTTGGCAATGTCTTCACAGTGTCACAGTTGACTTTGTACTAATTGAAAACATCAGTTATGGTGTAATGATGGGCAGGGCATTCTAGAGCATATATGTCAAACTCAGGCCCGGGGGCCAAATTTGGCCCACGATGTAATTATATTTGGCCCGCAAGACAATATCAAATGTGTATTAGAGCTGGCCCGCCAGTATATAGCACATGCGCCACTAATATTACAATTCCCAGAATGCTTTGCTAGTGTGTTGGCCCATCAGTCGAGACCGGCGAGCACCCCTTCCCTTTCTGTTGCAGTCGTTAGCAACCATGCTACCGGTCTCCTCGAGCAAATTTACACTTCCCCTTCCCAAAAATGGCCAAACGACAGATGGAAAACGGTTAACTTCCAAGACAGGTGGGAGGCAGATTGTCTGTTCACTAAAGTAAAAGATAAACCTGTTTGTCGTGTGCGGAGCAACGTGGCTGTAACAAAGAATATAACAATTGAATTGATGATTTTTTTTTAATGCCCTTTATCAACTCCTAGGCAGGGACTGTTAATAGTTTGAAGTTTGGATTTTTATTGAAGGATATTCTTATTTTTTGGGGTTGTTTTGTTGTTGGCCTTTGAAAAAAGATTTACATCAAAAAGAAAGGTAGTTGGAGATAGCTAAATAGAGGATGGAGAGACAGAAAAATTCATGTTATCTATTTAAATACAAAACAGCAAACAAATACCACTGACGTCTTTTATAGCACATTTGATTTCTCGTGTTTATAATATTAAAGTTTGTTTATTCCAGATTCAGTGTTTAAGCAAAATTTAAGTTTGTTGTCATATGATAAACTTTAACGCTACATTTCCGGAGAGAAGGGAAGCATGCACATCACAGAGATTTTTCATTAAATATTGAGTTTGGCCCGTGTCGTTGTTGCAATTTTTTATTTTGGCCCATCGTGAATTTGAGTTTGACACCTCTGTTCTAGAGGGCAAATATTTTCATCATGAAGCCATTTTGAACATGTAAAAAAAAATAAAAAACTTACACCACTTTCATCCAGCTGTGCTCCGATGCTTTTCATCAGGGCATAAACGGAGGAGGCTGGGCCTGTGATGTAAGACGAGCCTGTGTCGATCACAGCTGTGCACCCTTCTGCACAAAATATCATTTCTGTTCCCACAGAAACACTAAAAGATTGAATAAACAAATGGACAATAGAACAGATGTTGTATGTGAACTATTGGAGGTATCAGGTTATGAAAACCTACCCTTTCATTACTAACTCCCACTTTCCCATCTCTTTGGTGTCCATATAATTAAAGTTTCCAGTGTAGTAGTTTGGGTCTGTGCCACCCAGAACCAGCTCTCCACCAGGTGAATGTTGTGGGTCCCTGAAAGCAGTACACTCTTTTCCAGGATTCTTTCAAATAAGAAAGTGTAATGTTGTAAATATCAATGTCAACATTGTAAGCGTTTCACTTCCTTTTCACGACAAAAGTGTTTGAGATGGTCTTTTTATCTGTCATTCCTGTGAGTAGAACTGTTTTTTTTTTTTTCTCCTCTAAACAGAACCGGATCAAATAGTTGATACTGTACTACAAGTGTGACAGCAACCGAAAGTATAGAACCTAGATTTTTGTTTGGCTTTTATGATAATCCCTGGCTTCTTGCTTGTCGAAAGCAAATTTTGTCAAAAGTAAAGTTGAAAAAACATCTTACATTATGTGTTTCTTGTTCATTACTCACACTATTTCTTGTTACTGCAGCCTTTCTTTTCTTTTTAAAAAAAATAAAAAATATATAAATGTAACACATAACAATATGACTCTGACTGGTGATATTTCAGTCCTTTAGAAGCGATTTTACACATTGTTAAGCCTTAATTTAGGATGAATGCATCTCTATTTTTCTGAAAAACACCAACTGTACCAATGGAAGTGAGTCTGCCGACCTCCACATACCTGCTGTAGTAAACAGAGAACACTTCCTCCTTGAGGACATGCTGAGACATGATGCGGTCAAACACTGGAATGATACCATCAATGGCCACATTCGGGTAGCCCATCCCCAGGACGCCGTCAAACTTTGCAAAGATGAAGGGCATGGCAGACAGGGAGGTCGCTTCAGCAAACACCTGGACCACGGGGATCCCACCCACCTTGAAGGCAGAGAATGACAAGATGAGATGAATGAACATGAGAAGTCCTTCTGACAGACAAATTTGCTTTTAAGACCACACTTTTCATTAATAATGTGGCTATCCACACATTTTTTTTTTCACTTTTACTCCAGAACATTCTCATAAAAAGTGCAGTGGTACCTTGAGGTACAGGTTTAATTCATTCCATGACCAAACTTGTAACTCAAAACACTCAAATCATCTTTCCCCATTGAAAGGAATGGAGATGTCATTCATCTATTCCAGCCTCTGCCCCCCCCAAAAAAAACAATAGACATTTCTGTAATGTGAGGAAAATCACACTTTATAATATATATGTAATAATAACAACATAATTAAATGGAATGTAGAGAATTAAACAGTTCGTATATCATGATTAATTCATTGCGACTTGACCACCGGGGACAGATATATGATGCAGTCATGCAGACAACCCCTCCTTGAACCGTCACCTTATCATGGTGGAGGGGTTTGTGTGTCCCAATGATCCTAGGAGCTAGGTTGTCTGGGGCTTTATGCCCCTGGCAGGGTCACCATGGCAAGCAGGTCCTAGGTGAGGGACCAGACAAAGCACGGCTCAAAGACCCCTTATGATGACGACAAACAATGGACTCAGGTTTCCCTTGCCCGGATGCGGGTCACCGGGGCCCCCCTCTGGAGCCAGGCCTGGAGGTGGGGCTCGAAGGCGAGCGCCTGGTGGCCGGGCCTGCACCCATGGGGCCCGGCCGGGCACAGCCTAAAAGGGTAACGTGGGTCCCCCTTCCCATGGGCTCACCACCTGTGGGAGGGGCCGTAGGAGTTGGGTGAAGTGTGAGCTAGGCGGTGGCTGAAGGTAGGGACCTTCGCGATCCGATCCCCGGCGACAGAAGCTGGCTCTAGGTACGTGGAATGTCACCTTTGTGGCAAGGAAGGAGCCCGAGCTGGTGTGTGAGGTCTAGAATTTCCAACTAGATATAGTCGGATTCGACTCCACACACAGCTTGGGCTCTGGTACCAGTCCTCTCGAGAGGGATTGGACTCTCTTCCACTCTGGAGTTCCCCACGGTGAGAGGCGCCGAGCAGGTGTGGGTATACTTATTGCCCCCCGGGTCGGCGCCTGAACGTTGGGGTTCACCCCGGTGGACGAGAGGGTAGCCTCCTTCCGCCTTCGGGTGGGGGGACGGGTCCTGACTGTTGTTTGTGCCTATGCACCAAACAGCAGTTCAGAGTACCCACCCTTTTTGGAGTCCTTGGAGGGGGTGCTGGAGAGCGCTCCTGCTGGGGATTCCATCGTTCTGCTGGAGGACTTCAACGCTCATGTGGGCAATAACAGTGAGACCTGGAAGGGCGTGACTGGGAGGAACGCCCCCCCACCCCCCGATCAGAATCAGAGCGGTGTTCTGTTACTGGACTTCTGTGCTCATCATGGATTGTCCATAACGAACACCATGTTCAAGCATAAGGGAGTCCTGCACTTGGCACCAGGACACCCTAGGTCACAGTTCGATGATCGACTTTCTGGTCGTGTCATCGGACTTGCGACCGCATGTCTTGGATACTCGGGTGAAGAGAGGGGCGGAGTTAAAAAGCTCCTCAGTGGCAAGGCCCAAGGGGTGGATGAGGTTTGCCCGGAGTTCCTCAAGGCTCTGGATGTTGTGGGGCTGTCCTAGTTGACACGCCTCTGCAACATCGCGTGGACATTGCGGACAGTGCCTCTGGATTGGCAGACTGGGGTTGTGGTCCCCCTTTTTAAGAAGTGGGAGTTCGCGAAACCAGTCTACATGTGTTTCGTGGTCTTGGAGAAGGCGTTCGACCGTGTCCCTCGGGGGGTTCTGTGGGGGGTGCAGTGTCTGCAGTGATGCGGACTTTGTATCGATCCGTTGTGATAAAGAAAGAGCTAAGCCGAAAGTTGAAGCTCTCGATTTACCGGTTGATCTACATTCCTACCCTCACCTATGGTCATGAGCTGTGGGTCGTGACCGAAAGAACAAGATCCCGGATACAAGCGGCCAAAATGAGTTTCCTCCGCAGGGTGTCCGGGCTCTCCCTTAGAGATAGGGTGAGAAGCTCGGTTATCCGGGAGGATCTCAGAGTAGAGCCGCTGCTCCTCCACATCGAGAGGAGCCAGATGAGGTGGCTGGGGCATCTGATTCGGATGCCTCCCCTACCCCTCACTGGTGAGGTGTTCCGGGCACGTCCCACCGGGAGGAGACCCCGGGGACGACCCAGGACACGCTGGAGAGACTACGTCCTTCGGCTGACCTGGGAACGCCTTTGGATCGCTCCGGGAGAGCTGGATGGAGTGGCTGGGAGAGGGACGTCTGGGTGTCCCTTCTAAAGTTACTGCCCCCGCGACCCGACCTCGGATAAGCGGTAGAAATTGGATGGATGGATGGATGGATCATGCAGACAAATGAAGAGCAGTTTCACTTAACTACTTCATGTGCCTCAGCAATCCGGAGTAATATTAGTTGTTTTTGGCAGAGAATAAAAAATACATCCCCATGAATATTCTTATATTGTCGGTATGCATGTGTTCAAATATCAGTTTCTTAAACCATTATAACACCGCCACATAGATGCTATTCGTTAGCCTGTCTAGTGTTTCCAATTTTGTGGTAACATTAGGCTTGTGGCCTTAAAGGTTATGCGGTTGTTTTAAAGACCCAATGTGTAATTCTCTTTGGTTTATGTTTTATTTCACAGTTAAATTCAACTGGGAGTGTCAATAAACCAATTGGCACTTGCACGATATCACTGGAAGGCAGCGTATTAACTGTGCAAGTACAGCACTCAAAGCCCAGTCAGGGAGCGGTGGTAGGGATTGCGTGGATCAAACCATTTGTTAAGCAAGAGGGGGTGCACTTTATTATATTTAAAAGTGTATTTTACTTTACCTTCCTTAAAAAGATCGTGTCAGATTCATGAACAATTGTTATTAATTTGTTGTGCCTTATTAGTTAATAAACAAGTTTCCCCGTAAATTGTTAGCACGCACCGGTCGGTTAAAAAAAAGGCTTGCATAATCTCAACATTAGTAAAAATCCAGACAATTCTCAATTTTGTTACAGCTTTTAGAAAGAAACATGAGCTAGAGACACTCCATTTGCTTTCGCGGGCTACATAAAATGATGTGGTGGGGCCTTGAATGTGCCCATAATCTAACAGCATATATGCCTGATAAGAAAATGGCTTTGATGGTGAATGCCAGTTGGGGTCAACTCACAGGCACTTCCGGAGATGTGTTCTTTTAAGAACACTTTATGAATCAAGCAAATAATTTCATCACAACATGTCAATGGACAGCACAGGTTGTGAATTTTAAACTCACCACAACCACATCCTCACTGAGGAATCCTCTGACATTCCCTGAGGCATACTGGATGGAAAATCCTGTTCCATTTTCCATGTAAGTGCGAGACATGGAGGCGTCATACCTGTTGTGAGTAACTAGAAGGTCACAGTTCATTTGAGTCAACTGAAGTTATGGGAACCGTGCACATACACACTCAAAGCAAACAGTTCTGCTGCATGTGTGTGACACTTACAGCAGGCTGTGGAAAAAGGGGAGCAGCTTTGCGAGGGAACCCACAGGTTGGCTGAGCCTGTGTCAAATACTACATTGAACATCTGAGCTGGAGAGCCAATACTGATTTCTCCATAGTACTGTGTCTGTTAGAGATAAAGAAAACAATTATATTCATGCTGAAAATTCCCATCTGGACTATGAAATTCAACACTGAAAGTATGATGTAGACAACAAGAATATATATATGTATTTATCACCTTTTATATATCTTAAAGTAACCCGGTCAGCTTGTTAGTATTGACATTTCAATGTCTGACCAAGAGAACATGTGATATTAATTCCTTAACATTGTGTGGACCAAATTGACTCACATCCAAATAGTTGGTCAAAGGAGTGGGTGCAGTTCCATTGCTGAAGTCTTGTGAGCCCATCTGTGCTAACTCAGTCAACACCTGCTCCACTGAAACCCCCATATCCTGCAGTGCCTCCCTGATAGATGGCATCTTCTTCAGGCTTATTCTGGAAGCAGAGTTGACAAGCAGGAAACTCAAACCTTGTGAGCCAGAAGAAAGACAAACAGCAAACAGCCTGGTGCATGTGATTGCTGAAAGAATACAAAAGTATAATACGATGTTGATGCCATATCCAGTGACACGCTATATTACTGGTCATCATTCCAGCTTCCAGCCACTAATAAAATGCAGGCTTCTTAACTGTCATATCCTAGCCAGAAAAAAACAAAGAAATACACAAATATGAAGCAAAAGCTAGAAGCAATAGTTGTAAACAAAAATAAACTTGTTTTTTGTCTTTTGGTGTTTGTTGTGTGGTCTGTCCTCATTGCTTTGATTGATGTGGTTCATTTTCTTCAAAGGAGAAATTATTATGAGGGGGGTGGCTAAGATTGCATCCTGTAGCCCCTTTTAAAAGATGGATTTTTTTTAATTTCTGTTCTGTATTAACGGTACACTGAGTTGCCCCGCCAACATTGCTCCTTTGGTTGTAGTATCTTTTTTTGTTTTTTTTGTCCTGTTCGGCTGTTAGGTCAAGCAGAATGGAAAATCTGCATCCCTTTTATGCCGAAACAGTTTTACTGTGTCACAGTGGAGTTTTTAAGCTTCCACTGTGGTATTATAATTGAGGTTTATTGAGAATCAGACTTGATCAGTCGAACAGAACAATGTTTCTAGAAGGGAGAAAGAAACAAAGACAGAAGACAAAGCACTAATTGTAAACAGGATAAGAGAAGTAAATCATTACATTATCTACAACGATGAAACGTTAAATAGGAGTGTAGCATGGGGCTGTAGTGCTACACCCTGTTAGGGAAGGACAGGACAATATAGAACAGGACAAGGACAGGAGAAGAAGCATGCAGGACTAGGGTCGTGAACCCGGCTGTACAAATTAAGTGTGGTGGCATTAATTATGTAAATTATAATAGTGTACAGGACGAGATTATAAGTGAGGGGATACACAAGCGATTTGCATATTCATGAGTTATTTGTTACAGTAAGAGGTGTGTGCCTGCGGATACATACAAGTGAATTGATACCGTTTTACATGCACGAAGACTGACAGAAGTGTCCTGTAATTCCTGTGGCCGCACCGCGGTGGCTGAGGACCCTACCCAATCAATCGACGGGCGGGATCAGGCCCAGGTGTCCACCCGAGAGCAGCCAGGGCACTCCGCCGGCCCCACCGAGGCGCCCTGACAGCCAGCCACCCAGCGGGGGCCACAGGGACCCAATGCCACCCCCCCAGCCAACAACCACACCCCACCCATTGCCCCACACGCGCCGCCACCCCACACCCCCTCCACCCCCAGGAGAGACAGACGTCCCCCAACACGCAGGGGCCGCGATGCAGCCAGTGCCCGCCCAGCCCGAGGGCGGGAGAGTGTCCCTTGTTTGTTGGAAAGGATGGCGGTTAGGGGCACCCGACAGGGGAACGACAAGGGGGGCGAAACCCAAGGAGCAGCCCCAACACCAACCAGTCATCCAGCCCGGGGGGCCCGGCCTTGGGAGCACCGCCATGCAAGTAAGTGAGACCCACCTCCCCCCCCCCCTGTTACTATGACTGCCAGGTCCCCGACTAGCAGTAATTGTCCCTACCCCCCCCCCCCCCGTGTGGGGTAGGGACAATGTGGTGCATTAAAATCTGGAGAGGTCAGTGAGCTGAAGGGGTGGGGACAGGGCTGCCAGGCACTACTGCCTACCAGCCAAACACCCCCCCCCCCCCCCCCCCCACACCCCACCCACGACCCACCACCCCCAAGAGTATGTGGTGCATTAAAACATGGGGAGTGTGTGTGATGCATTTAAAATCCAGGCGGGCAGGCAGGGCGGAAGGGCATGGCGCACGGACCGGGAAACAGCACAGACGTACTGAAACCCAATCTGACCCCCACACCCTCTCGATCCCATACCAGTCCCACAGGAACCCTTTGATATATGTATGTGCCCAGATGTGATTAGTGGGAAATATATACAGTGAATGGTGTGAGTGTGTGCAAAGTGATTGATTAAGAGGCATGGCTTCCGCAGGTTGGGCCCATTAGGCCGGACAACCACCGACGAAGAGGGCCATTCCACCTAGACCCGCAGTGTAGTATCAAAACACACAAAACTCAGTGCTGAATGCTGAAGGGCTAAATAGTGGTGTAACGTTTCACACCTGACCTTTTTTTTCTTTTCTTCTCCAGGCCAGCTGAAAGCCATATTGCTGTTAACAAATACTTTATGTCACATCTGGATTTACAATCTAAAAAAATAAAGGTTCTACATAGTAGTCAAATGTGTTTCTCTGGTTTATATGCTTAGGGTAACTGCTTTATGGAACTAAATTTTATGGTTCTAGAACCAACCATTATACAATGGTTCGACATAGAAACAAATTAGACCCAAATGATTTTTGGATTTTCATCCTAATATTGCTGGCGTCGGGCATAATCCTCATATCTCCAAAACCATCACTTTTCATGAAACCACAGTAAACTAAATGTTATTTGAGCCATTACGAATGCTTTGTCAAAAAGCGCAAGTCATTTTCAACACTTACCTACATTAGATTACGCTAGATTGGTGAGTAATTTTTTAAAATAACAGACCCACATGGGGACTGGCTAATGGTATAGATTTGTGAAATTTTTTTAAATTGACCAAATATGGGCCTAGGTTATTGTGATATATTATCTAAAGCAGGGGTGTCAAATGTATAGCCGAAGGCCCAGAACCACGACCTGTCAGGGGGTCCAGTCCGGCCTGTGGGAATTGTCAGCCTTTAGCTTTAGTTCAAAAGAGGTTGGTTTGGTGGAACCCTTTTGTGTTTTTTTTTTTTTTCATGCACTGCCACAACTTGTATGTATTTTTATGGAAACATTTACAAAGTAGGTGGATAACTGACACTCTTTCTGAGTAGTTACCACTTTAGTTTGTATGATGCGATGAGTCAGTTGAGGTTGTCAAAACTTCCAGATGACTCTGGACATTTGTGTAAATTTAAAATGAATTAGAGAGTTTCAGAGTTGTTTTATAAACAGTGCATATAGAGCCACTTTTATAATTTGCACGTGTAAAAGAAAAAAAAAGATTCATAATGTTGAAATTGCTATTGTTTTTGTTAGGAAATTTCAAATTGCTCATGATTTACCCATCCATACATTTTCTTCACCGCTAATCCTCACTAGGGTCACGGCTGTGCTGCTCTATCCCGGCTGACATTGCGTGAGTGAAAGTGTATACGCTGGATGGCTCGCCAGCCAATCGCAGGGCACATAAACAAACAACCATTCAGACTCACATTTACACGTACACATGTTTTACATGAGTTCTCAATTAACCTACCATGTATGTTTTTGGAATCTGGGAGGAAACCGGAGAGAAAACCCAAACTGGGGAGAAAACCCAGGCAAGCACAGGGGGAACATGCAAGCTCCACACAGGAAGGCCACAGCTCAGATTTGAACCCATGACCTCAAAACTGTGAGGCAGATGTTCTAATTAGTCGTCCACCCTGCCGCCAGGTAATATTCAATAAATGTGAATATTTTCCAAATGTACTCGTAATTATTTACACCAAAACAGGGAAAAAATGTAATATGTGTTATTTATAGCTTATTGAGCCACGAATATACTGCCTCTGGCCCACTTGAGATCAAATTGGGGTGAATGTGACCTGCCAACTAAAATGAGTTTGACACCCTTGATCTAAACAACCCCATGGTCGTTGTCGTTATAATCAGAGATACTATATATAACTATCACCTTTCTAAATAACTGGTAATGAACCCCAAAAAGAGCCCCAGATGTGTATAATAGTGCTACATGGATCCAGGGGTGCAATATGAAACTAGGGGTTAAGTATACAGTAGAACCGCTGAAGCACCTTAATTATTTGGAGTGAGTGTGTGACTCATCTCATATCCAGCTCTCTTTGTAAAAGCATCTTGAAGGGTACCTCCTGGATCATTAACTAATAATGGCACTATTGTAATCAGTTCATCTAAATCAACAGTATCAACATATATAATAGTTGCTGTCAAAGAAAAAGCCTCTTACCTCCTCAAAGCATGGCCTGTGCTCATTGTCCATGACACAGCAACCAAACTTAACCAATAAGCCATCAACACTGCCATGGTGGCTTCTAGCAGGCTGGAAGGAAAAAAAGTAGAAGGCCAATGATGGAAGCTGGATCAAGATGATTGGATACTCTTCTTTTATAAATGGTGAGTCTATGATGGTGGAAGCTGAGGCACTGGCTGAGTCGTCAGGTCCCCCCAACTGTTTTATACCATCACCGCTGTCCTCTTCAACAACAGTGATTCTGGATGGGAGCCTTCCCAGAGGTGACCACTTGAAAAAGACCTCTGCTCCACTCACTCCCCCCCACCCCACCAAACCCCTCCACCCCAGGCACTTCCCCATTGGTCACACAACCCCTACTGCCCAGTAAGATGTCTGCACTTTGACCTCATGGATCCCATTTATGACAGAAAGCAGGGGATTCACGTGTACCAGGTTTTTTTATATTATTTTTTTTGGAAGCTGTGCAGATTGCTAATAATTGAATGGACACCAAGCTTTCAATGGATTCAAGTTACTCCAAATTAATTGCAGTTCTTCTCTCATTTTAAGTGTTCTGTACATTTCCCTTTGAACAGACAAGGATGAACAATGCACATTTGTGAGTTCACTGCAAGATCTTTATTGAGATTGTCGGCAAATGAGCTTGGCCCATGGTGAGCGTATTATGATGATTTTGGCAATGCTGGACTTGCTGGGTTTGCATGTCTTGCTGGGATGCACAGACCCAACAAGGCTGACACCTATTCATTCCAGGTTTGCTCTCAGTGGGTCTTACCCCTGGGAGGATTCCCACAGTAACTGGGCTGTCAGGCTGTGGTTATGTGTTGGTACTGTACTGACCGCCCAGTCGACCAAGGAGATAAGGGAGCGTTCCCATCAGCCATGGCAGAGGTCAGAGGTTAGCCTCAAAGAAAATAAGGTCAATGTGGGCGGACCGTCCAGAAGAAGATAGCATGGCTACATGACGCACAGCACCAGGGCGTAAGATTGACAAATAGCTTTTACTCACATCATGTGGAATCTTGTTTTATCGACTGTTTTGTAACTATTATGAAGATGGGATTATAACCTCTATTCCAACCTTTGTTCCCTTTTTTTATCAGGGCATAAATTACTGAAAAAGAAAAAAGGTTGAAAGAGACAACACATTTATTTAATCACACTTTTTCATTTAAGCTCTCCAGGCCACATGCAACTTTTCTCAGTGTCCTAATTCATGTCATATCAATAATGCTGACGCATAACTTTATTGTTTTTGCAGTATGCACACAGCTACATTCTCCACTGTCATGCACAACAAGAAAAAGGGACCTTTTTATTTTTATGTATGTATGTGTAGCGGACATGCTCCCTGCAAACGGAGGTGACACAGTGGCTCCCCACGGTTTGATAAACTGCAGCCTTCGTAGCCGCCCTGCTGTGAGACTCCCACAACAAGACACTTTGGACCCTAAAGGGACCGATCGACGATGTGATGCAAATACAGCAACAAACTACTTGGTTAATATCCAAATGTGCATGCAAGGCGCCACCCGCAGGCGTCAAGTCGAACTGCAAAGACGACCGGGCGGACTCTCATTTGACGTTCAACCAAGGAAAAACGTCTGTTTTGATATTTCATGAACTCTGCAGAATTTTTCCAAATGTATGCCTTGATGTCTGTGTCAATGTGTCACCTTTACAAACGCAGCTGTGAGATTTTGAGAATTGTTTGTCTTGATTTGACTCCCAGCAGCATGAAATGTGATTCGAATCATAAGCAGTTGATTTGCCAAAACTAAAGTATAAACATTCCATGTGCTTGACCTGTGAGTAAAGAGAGTACCAGGTTGAGGTTATTTTACATTAATGTATGATTTTAAACCCATTTTATCAAATTTGATTGAAGCTATTGGGTGTGGTCTTCTCCGTCCCTCTTCGACACGCCTCTGGGGTACTTAACCCTGGCGCTCTTGTTTTTTTTCTCTTCTCGTCTTTCTGGCAACTCGCCAGCCGGGCTGGCCTTCGGTTACCGCTCCCCCCTGCCCCCTGTGTTCGGGCACGGCTCGGTAACCGCGGCCCTTGGGTAAAGAGAGACCCGGCTTCCCAGCCTCTCCTCGGGCCACCGCTAGGCGATCAGAGCAGCTACTACGAAGGTACCAGGTACGCTTCCAGCCAAGCGGGATCGCTCTGAAATTGCCAGCGTGCCACACACAAAAAGGCAGGAAGAGCGATGGTCCTGTTCTCCCAAGAAGGCGTGACGCGCAACAATTGTTCTTCTTCCGCCTCTTTCCTTTTTGTTTGATTTTTCTACATATTTTTCTTCTGCAACCAAATCTGCCGCCTTGCTTCCTGAGCCACTTCCAGAGAGAGAGACTACCATCCACCAGCTTCAGCCTATGGTCGTGAGTAGACGCGGCAAAACATTTGCCACACTACAACATTAGTGCCTAGTAATTTCGGGGAAATTACTAGCTTCAGACAAAATCTCAACTTCGTCCTCTCTCTCTCTCCCGTCCACACTGACGCAGTAAATGCTCACATTTCCAACTTTAATCCAACATACGATGTTCTATTTCCCTTTTCGTATGCCTATTTTCCTTCTTTTTATCATTATTAGTGTTATTTTCTTTCGTTAGTTCGACTCATTTGTGTGTTTTCCTCTAGATCCCTTGTAGATGTCATTAAATATACTATAAAATTCCACTCAGTTGTATTTTTTTGTCACTTTCCCTAAATTCTATCCACATAAAAAGTGCCATGGTGTCCCTTAAATAGGTAAAATTAGTTTGATTTTAACAATTAAACTTAAAATTACGGTAAACCGCTTCCGGTTTGTTCTTTTCTCCTAAATTAATAAAAAAAAAATTACTAATATACGCCACATATGTATTTATTTATTTATTTATGTCACCTGTTTTATTATTTTATTTTTTTATTTTTTATGGTAGAAATTACAGTTTTAAACTGTGACTTATTTACATTTGGCCAATTACAGTATATATGAAGGTTTCCACTATTCTGGAATGTACTAGAAAGTAAAACAAAAATAAATATGCTTCAAAGATTTAAATTGCTTTAATGGCCAATTTCTATGTATGAGTTGGAGTCAGTTCAAAATTCTCCTTCTAATACGATCCCTACAATTGCAGTTCATTAAAAATTGCATTGTTCTTCTGAAAGAAATCCATTTATTGGATTTCTTTTTTTTATTAAGTCTCACCACTACTTTTTATTTCAAAGCACTGTTAACATTTTAGTTAAGTGAGTTTCTTGTGTGTGTGTGTGTGTGTGTGTGTGTGTGTGAGTGTGTGTCTGTCTGTGTGTTTATGTGTGTAGGTCCGTAAACTCATTCCAGCAGAATCAACAAATCTATTAATCAACTGAGTGCAAATCAAATATTATTTTTGGTGGACTACAGGTTCTCACTCCATCACCCTATGGGGAGCACATGACCTGCTAAAAGCTACTTAATGTTCACTGTGCTATATTTACAGTTCCAACAAGTATAAACAGCTGGAAAAACAGTTCTGTGCAGTTCGTAGAAATAAATAAAGTTGTGAGTGAGGGCTAAAGCGGTCAAGTGGTTCGTTTAGAGTCATTTCATCAAGTATGATAGAAAACATTGGCTAATGTAGTTTGAATTTGAGCCCTCCCTACCTATCCCAGAATTGGGGACAATCTAACATTTGACATCTGACTTTTGACCCACAAGCTAAATAGACACCAATAGCCATTTTCCCACATTGCCAAGAGAGACCTTAACGTCACTCCTGTCTGGCCTCACACCCCTTGTGAGGTCTTTGTAATGGTGTCCATGGGAAAAAGGAAGATAAATTGTTCCACTCATGTTTCCCTTGGAGTCATTTGTGTAAAGTAAAACTCAGTCATCAGGACCCAATATGTTTTTATTTCTTTAACTGCGAAGATTGATGTTTGTTTGAACTCTAAGAAAACACCGAGATTGAGATTTAGAGAGGAGGGCAAAGGTGTTGAAATAGATGCCACAGTCCAAAGCTGAAACAGGTAGCTGCTAAGAGATTCATGTCAAAGACAAAATAGATATAACAGCATCTGCAGGTTTTTTTTACTTATCCATCATGATAAGAGTGAAGTGAATCTGAGCTGCTTTCAGTGAAATGGGACTTAAAGGAAGTTATCTTTCTCAAACAAACAAACTTGATTACCACACCCACAAGATGTTCTATCCCAACTGTCAAGACCAAGAAAATGTGAAACCTCTAAATTACTGAACCCAACAAAACTAATGCAAATTAAATTAAATGGAAACATCCTGACGGCACCTCAAGTGATGGCTGATGCTTTTAACAACTACTTCATTGAATCTGTGTCAGAAATCTCTTCTAAGTTTGCAGTAAAATAAAGGAAGGAATACCCTGCATTGTCTGCAACGCATTTCTTTACTATTACAAATATTACTGAGACCAAAGTTATTGATTTAATTCATTCACTCAAACCATCTAAGGCAAAGGATGTTTTTGGAATGGACACGAACATGTTCAAAGATCTAGGTTCAACTGTTGCTACTCCTATTGCCTCAATCATTAATCTTTCAATTTCATCTGGTCACTTTCCAAAGGCCTGGAAATCTGCTATTGTTACCCCTGTCTTTAAATCCAGTGACTCAACTTCTCTGAATAACTACCGACCTATAAGCATTCTTCCGGCCATTTCCAAAATTGCAGAAAAATGGGTGTCAGATCAGATTGTCCATTATTTAAACAGCAGCTCCCCCTCTCTCCACACCATGCAGTTTGGTTTCAGATCCAAGCATTCCACTGAAATGGCTACATGCCTCTTCATTGAGAAAATAAAATCTTCTCTCGACAAGGGTGGAGTTGTAGGGGCGGGGTTCTTGGACCGCAGGAAAGCTTTCGATACAGTAAATAAAAACAAATTTACTTACATTCAATGATTCTTAGTCACTTTAACTATTGCATAACCAGTTGGTACCAGGCTGGTCAGAATGCAAAAAAAACCATTGGAAGTTTTGTACAAACAAGTAATTAAAATGATGGATAAAAAAACCAAGGCACTATCATCACTGTGCAATTTAAAAAAAATACAGTCTTTTAAACTGGGACAGTCTTCACATATTTGCAGATTTAAATTTGATTTATAAAGTACTGCATGATTTGGCTCCAGCTCCTCTGGCTGAGTTCATCAGCCAAAGAAACAGCTCTGAGGGTGTCACTCGAGGCTCTGTCAGAGGTGACTGTGCGCAGAAGCACTTTTAGTAAGTCAGCCTGGTCAGTGAGGAGCGCTGGTGAGTGGAACTCAGTACCTGAGGAGGTTAAACTGCTTACAACATACAAGGCCTTCACAAAAAAACTGAAAATGTGGCTAGTTAACACCTATAGCTGCCAACACTAAAAGACAAGTATGTTATGATGTTTTTTTTTTTTGTTATGATCAAATGATTTGTGGTTTTATTCTCTCTTAATAGTATAGTATTTGATTATGTATCCTGTATTATATTGTCTTGTAGATGTATTTTACTGCTTTTTTACATCGTGGCCAGGGGACTACAGATGAAAACTAGCCTTCTGGCTAATTCTGGCTTTTTTAACCATGTGTATTTCATGTGTTTTAAGAAATTGCATTGTCCCCTTTCAAATAAACTGATTAAAAAAAAAAGGATCATGCGCGCATTCACGGAACCCTTCATAATTTGAAAAATAAAATACTTTATGGTTTATTTAAAATTAAAAATAGGTAAATATTTTATTTGTTTCAGTTGCATACATAATCACGGTGTTCAAAGAACAAAATCAACAAAACGTGGATTTCACACAAAAACAAAAATATATTTATTTATATTTATTTCTAAAGATATTATATTAATAGAAATTGAAATAAACTTATGGTCCACTGAAAAAGTCCACTAGAAATCCCCCAAAAATGATGTTGCTGTTGTCAATGATTAATTCAGAATAATCTAGAACAGGGGTATCAAACTCATTTTTGTCGCGGGCCACATTGTAGTTACGGTTTCCCTCAGAGGGCCGTTATGACTGTGAAACCATAAAAATCTTTAATCGCCTCATCATATTTACACACAAAATGTATGAACTAGGTTTGGAATCAGAAATCAAGGGTAATGGGTTTTTCAGCTATTATTAATGTTTGGTAACACAAAAATGCTGACAATATCGCAACATTATCATTTATGATATATGACGTTTTGAAATTTTGGTACGGATGTTAACAAGAATCATGGAAGTTGACACATGATTTTGCATTTGCGGGCCACATAAAATCATGTGGCGGTCAGATCTGGCCCCCGGGCCTTGAGTTTGACACACGTAATTGAGAATGTCCAACGCCAACCTGATGTTATTAGATACAGTGCCTGAAATAAGTATTTAATGCATCACCATTTTTCTCACTAAATATACTTCCAAAGGTGCTATTGACCTGAAAATTTCACCAGATGTTGGGAACAACCTAAGTAATCCATACATACAAAGAAAGTAGAACAAATAAGCTCATAAATTAAGTTGTGGGAAGTAATGTGAAATGACACAGTGAAACAGTATTGAACACGACAACTAGTATTTGTTTAATACTTTGTACAAAAGCCTTTGTTTGCAATGACATCTTCAAGACTCCTCCTGTATGGAGAAACTAGTCGCATGCATTGCTCTTGTTTGATTTTGGTCCATTCTTCCACACAAGCAGTCTTCAAATCTTGAAGATTCCGTGGGCTTCTTTTATGGACCTTGAGTTTCAGTTCTTTCCATATATTTTCGATTGGATTCAAGTCAGGTGATTGGCTGGGCCATTTTAGCAGTTTTATATTTGTTCTTTGAAACCAATTGAGAGTTTCCTTGGTCGTATGTTTTGTAGCATTATTCTGCTGAAATGTCCACCCTCGTTTCATTTTCATCATCCTCGTAGATGGCAGCAGATTTTTGTCAAGAATGTCTCTCTACATTTGCCCATTCATCCTGCCTTCAATAATGTTAAGTTTACCAGTACCCTTTGCTGAAAATCAGCCCCACACCATCATGTTCCCACCTCCGAACTTCACTGGTGGTATGGTGTTTTTAGGGTGATGTGCAGTGCCATTTCTTCTCCAAACGTGGTGTGCATTATAGCATCCAAAGAGTTCAATTTAGCTCTCATGCGACCAGACTATATTCCCCCAGTATTTAACTGGGTTGTCCAAATGTTTTTCAGCAAACTTTAAACGAGCTTTGACATGCTTTTTTTTCAGCAATGGGATCTTGTGTGTTGAGCGTGCATACAGGCCATGGCGGCGGAGTGCATTGCTCACTGTTTTCCTTGTAACAACTGTACCTGCTAATTCCAGGTCTTTTTGAAGCTCTCCACAGGTGGTCCTTGGCTCTTGGACAACTCTTCTGATTATTCTTTGCACTCCTCTGTCTGAAATCTTGCGTGGAGCACCTGATCGAGGCAATTTTATGGTGGTATGATTGGCTTTCCACTTACGTATTATAGCCCTAACCGTGCTCACTGGAACATTCAGAAGCTTAGATATGTGCCTGTAACCAATGCTATCGTTATGTTTTGCAACAATGAGTTAGCTCTTTGCACTTACCCATCATGAGCTGTGTCTTGACTTACACCTTGTAAATGAGACCTTTTTGTAGGCCATCAGTTAGGACTGAACCACCATTTGTGCTGACAAGGGATTGCTGTTTGATTATGAATAGATTTTAGGTGTTGTCTTAGCGTTCCATGCCTTTTTGAACCTCCCTTTCTTCATGTGTTCAATACTTTTCTCCTGTGTCATTTCACATTTTTACACACAATTTAAATTCTGAGCTTATTCGTTGTACTTTCTTTGTATGTATGGATTACTTGGGTTGTTCCCAAACATCTGCTGAAATTTTCAGGTAAATGGCAGTGGGTATTCAGACACCCTTCAATTTTTCACACTTTTTTATATTGCAGCCATTTGCTAAAATCATTAAAGTTATTTTTTTCCACATTAATGTACACGCAGCACCCCATATTGACAGAAAAAATTGAATTGTTGAAATTTTTGCAGATTTATTAAAAAAGAAGTTTCTCCCATCTCCCGACTGCATCTCTTCTTTACCTCTCTCACCAAGGCTCTTCTCCCCTGATTGCTCAGTTTGGCTGGACAGCCAGCTCTAGGAAGGATTCTGATCGTCCCAAACGTCTTCCATTTCAGGATTATGGAGGCCACTGTGTTCTTGGGAACCTTAAGTGCAGCAGAAATGCTTTTGTAACCTTGGCCAGATCTGTGCCTTGCCACAATTCTGTCTCTGAGCCGTTTAGGCATTTCCTTTGACCTCATGATTCTCATTTGCTCTGACATACACTGTGAACTGTAAGGTCTTATAATGACAGGGGTGTGGCTTTCCTAATCAAGTCCAATCAGTATAATCAAACACAGCTGGACTCCATTGACGGATGTAGAACCATCTTAACGATGATTAGAAGAAATGGACAGCTCCCGAGTTAAATATATGAGTGTCACAGCCAAGGCTGTATACTTATGGCTGTGTGATATTTCAGTTTTTCCTTTTTAATAAATCAGCAAAAATTTCAACAATTACGTTTTTTTCTGTCATTATGGGGTGCTGTGTGTACATTAATGAGGAAAAAATTAACTTAAATGATTTTAACAAATGGCTGGAATATGACAAAGAGTGAAAAATGTAAGGGGGTCTGAAAACTTTCCGTACCCACTGTATATTTGGGGAGAAAATTGGTACCTTGTAGTCATGATTCAAAAGACAAATAGGACGCCAGTTAACAATTAGCAGTAAATCTTTTTTGGCTTTCGGAATGAACGTGATTAGACCTTGTGTATATGTGTGAGGAAATGATTCATTATCAATACTCTCTGTGAAGACTTAATAGGAAGGGGGCTAATTGTTTTGCAGATTCTCTATTAAAATTCTGAATTAATGCTATCCACACCAAATTTGCCTGGAGTTTTAGACTATTGATGGAATTGGTTATTTCCTGTAAAGTTAAAGGAGTATCACAAGCTTCCCTATCTGCGACATTAATGTTATTCACCTTAATTGAGTCTAAGAAGGTTGATGCACTTCTATCAAAATGCTGAGAAGTATCGAAATTGCTGTAAAAATTTGAGCACTATGTATCTATTTGTTTAGGGTTATCACATACACCATTATAAATTTTGCCATAGACTGACCACAATAAAAGGCCACTCTGAAATGTGCAGTTTTATCACACAGCACAATGCCACAGATGTTGTAAATTCTGAGGGAGCGTGCAATTGACATGCTGACTGCAGGAATGTCCACCAGAGCTGTTGTCTGTGAATTGAATGTTAATTGCTCTACCATAAGCCGTCTCCAAAGGCATTTCAGACAATTTGGTAGTACATCCAACCAGCCTCACAACTGCAGACCACGTGTAACCACACCGGTCCAGGACCTCTACATCTAGCATGTTCACCTCCAAGATCGTCTGAGACCAGTCACCCGGACAGCTGCTGCACGAATCGGTTTGCATAACCAAAGAATTTCTGCACAAACTGTCAGAAACCGTCTCAGGGAAGCTCATCTGCATGCTCGTCGTCCTAATCTGGGTTTCAACCCGACTGCAGTTCGTCGTCGTAACCGACTTGAGTAGGCGAATGCTCACATTTGATGGCATCTGGCACGTTGGAGAGTTGGTCTCTTCACGGTTTAATCCCGGTTTTCACTGTTCAGGGCAGATGGCAGACAGCGTGTGTGGCATCATGTGGGTGAGCAGTTTGCTGAAGTCAACGTTGTGGATCGAGTGGCCCATGGTGGCGGTGGGGTTATGGTATGGGCAGGCGTATGTTATGGGCAACAAACACAGGTGCATTTTGTTGATGACATTTTGAATGCACAGAGATACTGTGACGAGATCCTGAGGCCCATTGTTGTGCCATTCATCCACGACCATCACCTCATGTTGCAGCATGATAATGCACTGCCCCATGTTGCAAGGATCTGTACACAATTCCTGGGAGCTGAAAACATCCATCCATCCATTTTCTAAGCCGCTTCTCCTCAGTAGGGTCGCGGGCGTGTTGGATCCTATCCCAGCTGTCATCGGGCAGGAGGCGGGGTACACCCTGAACTGGTTGCCAGCCAATCACAGGACTCATACAAACAAACAACCATTCGCACTCACAGTCACACCTACGGGCGATTTAGAGTGTCCAATTAATGCATGTTTTTGGGATGTGGGAGGAAACCGGAGTGCCCGGAGAAAACCCACTGTTACATATATTGTAGTAGTTATCATTTATTTGCTTAGGTTGCATTAGTATTATGGACGCTTTTGAGAAAGAAAGCTGTTTCGCCTTCAAGAAGATGACTCAGCAGGAATCATCAGAGAGAAGGACGTGGCCGGGACGTGGCAGGTGTTGGTGCCATGTTTTCACCTTGAAACCCTCCCCTTAGTGTGTTGTGTCTTGTAACCTTAGAAACCTCCCTATTTCAAATAAATACAGGAGCGACGGGAGAGATTGTTTAGAGCGTGTTGAGAGGCTGTAATCTGAACAATCTCCCATGCGCCCTCCTCATGAGAAAAAGAAACCAGCGTCTTCATTCCTTTTGTGTCTATTTTTTATAATGTTGGGCAAGATAAATCCAACATTAAATTGGTCCTTCGAGCCGGATGTCAACACACCCGAGGATTCCAGTTGTGGAGCCGACATCCAGTTAAGAGACCGTGGCCACGGCAATTGAGACCCTTTCCGGGGCTGGTCTTCGTTCTCCTCAACTGGGATCTGTAGGTTGACGACAATCCACAGGATTGAAGACGACTGGTGAGTTAAATTTTTTTTTAAATTTTTTAGGAAAAAGGATTAAAGAGTGAGAGTATTGCCCGACAAAGAAGTCTGCGGCAGAATAAACCTTGTGTAATACTAGTCACTGGCAAGTAAATAAGGGACGGCGGAGTCCGACAAATTCCGCAGGGAATGGCAGAGTCCTGTACGTACTTAAATTCCGTGTTAAATAAAATAAAAAAAGGGACGGCGGAGTCCTGTACGTACTTAAATTCCGTGTTTTTTTGTTTCTGTGTTTCCATGTTTTCGTGTGTTTGTTAAAACGTTACTAAGATCGTGTGTATGTGTAAAAGTGTGAATGTATAACACTGGATTGTAAGTGACAACTGAGTTTGGAAGCAGAGGCAAGAATCCTCCGCCCCATTTGGAGTAGAAGGTTGAGGGTTACCATAACTCAGACATTCATTGTCACCCGGTCATTTTTTTCGTTCCAAGTCAGTATTAGGTCACTCTAGGTGCGAATAAACTGACTTGCAAATTGTCTGCAGCCTTGCAGCTTATCACACAAATAAAAGATAAAAAAAAGAAAATTATGAGCTGCATGTAACTCTGTGGTACAAAAAACACGCCATTGCCAGACCCAGTATATGAAAACAAGTTACGACATGCGACACCTGATAACATTACTGTGGATTATCTGTACTCTGACAATGAAGCAAAAGTCGCGGCAGGAATTATTTTACCGGACAAATTAAAGGAACTGTATAAAAATACAAGTGTCCCACATATTTCATTGTGCAAAGATTATGGGTCACAATGGAAACATGTGGGAACATTAGTGAAACAAGGACAGGAAACAAATGATTGGCGACAAATAGGAAACAAACTGGAATACAGTGCGTCAACTGGTCTAATCAGGAATGCGATGTTTTGGACAACGCAGGCTGATGAAGGGAGACACATGCATCCTGTATGATTAGACCAAATGATCCTCACTGAAATTGATGAAGAAATATTGACATAAGCAATGCTTTCTTTTCTATACCAATAGAAAAGAACAGTCAATTTTGGTTTGCATTTAAATTTGAGGGAAAAAATATACATTTACTAGATTACCACAAGGTTACTGTGAAAGTCCAACCATTTATTCACAAGTAATGATAACAAGCATGTCTAAATTCACTCCCCCAGGATGGAGCCAAATTTTACTATAAGTGATTTTATTTTACTATAATAATGTGCTTTTGGCATCTCCAGATGGAGAGACATTCATTGGCCTTACTGTGTCATCTAGTAGAGGAGGGACATAAAGTTAACAAAAATAAATTGCAACGGTGTAAAAAACAAGTAAAATATCTAGGACATAATCTAAGTGTAGGAGGAAGGACTATATTAGAAGACAGAAAAGCTAGAGTTTTAAAAGCCCCTAAACCACAAACAAAGAAGCATATGATGTCATTTTTAGGTCTGACAAATTATTGTAGAGCATGGATTCCAAACTATGCAGAAATTATTGCACCATTGTCAAAATTAATGTATGAAGACAACTTTAAAATAACATCACCTGTTTAATGAAATACAGAGGCAGAAAAGGCCTCCTGTAACATTAAACATTTGGTGTCCAGTACTGCGCTCGGCCTTCCAAATTTAAACATTCCTTCAAATGGTAGATTGTAAAAGCTGTTACATGACCTCCCTACTTACACAACAATACGGTGATAAGCTAAGACCATGGGCTTATTTTTTTACTAAATTGGACAGCGTGACGTGTGCATTACTGCATTGTGTCGGAGCAGTTGTGGCAGCTTCGATGGCAATAGAGAGCAGTTCCACGATTGTGTTATTTCATCCATTAACTATTAAGGTCCCACATACAGTGTCTGCTCTCCTATTGCAAACGAATATGGCGTTTTTATCACCTGCAGGACATTTATCTTGCATGGCCATCTTGCTGTCACAACCACATTTGACTGTTGAGCGATGCACAACCTTAAATATATACTGGCTATACCGATAGCCAGTATGAGGGTTCCACAACAAGAACGCAATTATTGGTAAAAAACAAAGTGCAAAAACTACAAAATGAAAATTTACATTAGCAAAAAGAAGAAAAAAAGAAAAAAAAACTATTCAAATGGGCTGCTATATTGAGCCATGCTGTGTCACATGTCTCAACAGGAGGGATGGTAAGACAGATAAATCAATATTATACAACTTATGGTTTTAATTCTTATTAAAAAAAATAATAACAATAATTTGTAGAGCATGTATGATTTGCGCTAGGTATAATCCACAAGGCAATTTGAGGCCCAGGAGAGGAATATTGAATTAAACCAAAGTGAAGGAAAAAAGTATTGTTTGGTCATCGTAGATGTATTTTCTAAATGGATCGAATTATTCTCAACAAAATATAACGATAATGGGACTCATTATAACGATAATGGGACTCATTTTGTAAATCAAATAATCAATAAAATAGGAACCATGTTGCACATAAATTTGAAAAACCATTGTGCTTACCACCCTCAGAGTGTAGGTCTAGTGGAAAGAATGACTGGGACAATAAAAAATAGCAGAAAGAAACACGTGGGTTCATTTAACACACTGTAAAAGAGTCATTTCAGCCGAGTACTCAAATAGGGAAGGTGAGCAAAAGTCTGATAACGGAGCGGGAGCAGATGTGTAGATTCTGAAAACGCTTGCTGGTCAGTGAAGAAAAAAGAACTCAGCAGAATGGCACACCCACGTTGGTTACGAGATTCGATAAGCTGTTACGTAGCAACTTTGGCTACTATAGTGTTGGTTTTGTTTTGTGGTACATGGGACGTCCCACCCTAAATGATACAACGCATTTTTTAGATAGGAAATCACCTACCAACTGGACCAATATGACCAACCCAATAAAAAAAAATTTTGAATCATTAACTCGTATCAAAAGGAGTACAGTTGATGATCAGAACTGTGGGCATGACCTCCAAATGCGGCAAAACAGTTTAATATTTTGTGCCCCCCAAAATCAAGATGCTTTAATCATAATTCCATATGCGGCTCTCACCAATGATGCTCAAGAGAATGGGCAGAATTGGGGATGTGGATATGACTGGTATGCATCTATAGGCTTTGGATGGGAACACCTCATTGGTGAAACAGGTTATGATTGGTCCAGTTGGTCAAAACAAAAAAAACAGCAAAAGAACATACAAAGAAGTTTAACCTAAGCAAAACGGCCCATAGTTTAATATTGAAACACAAATCAAGTCACCCAGTGTGTTTGATGATGAGTTTGTGGGCATATTCTGGCGGAAAAGATCCCCACTTCCGAGTAGCATTGTGTTATGGGAACCGTGTTAAACCAGAAATGCCATTGAAAACTTCAAAGAAAGGTGGACAAATTTTAATGGTTAACAACATAAATACTGATGATTGGTTCCTTGTTGTCACAGGAGTTTCAGGACAAAATAACAATTGGTTACTATTGGTGGAACAAGCAGCAAACAAGCAATACAAATTAGCTGACCAAGTTGCAGGAGGATTTGAGTCTTTCATATGCTGGTGGTGTATGATTAATAAAAATGTTGATACGATAAACTATATCCACTTCAATGTACAGAGATTAGGAAATTGGGCTCAGAGTGGGTTGGAAGCTGTACATGAGCAGCTCAAAGCTACCTCTTCAAGGACGTTCCAAAACCGCATAGCTGTCGACATGCTCCTCGCAAGGGAGGGAAGTGTTTGCGGTATGTTTGGAGAACAAACAATACTGCTTCAGATGGCAGCTTGACCAGAGCCGTCGATGGTCTACGGACCCTCAATCAACACTTCTTTGTGGGAAAGCTGGGTGGACGTTTTTGGTAAATATAAAACCCTAATTTCACCAATATTGATATCAATTGCTGTTTTTGCAGCCATTCTGAAATTCCGTGGATGTTGTTGCATCCCATGCATTCGGGCTTTAATCGGTAGATTAATCACCACAGCCATAACCCCCATGGAGGAACCGTATGGAGCTGATGTATCCATTACTGTTTGATGATAAAGATAATGATGATGATGATGATTTTGCTTTAACTGATTTGTTTCCTGATCCAGATGATTACGATGTTTAAACTACAACATTCATGTATGACAAGTTTACTCTGAGTGTAAATGTATTTGTTTCATAAAAATGATTCTACAGTTAAAAAATCGAAATGAAGTGACTGTAAAATGATATGAGAATTTGTGCAAATACATGATAAACAGGAGGGAAATGTTAGATATATTGGAGTAGTTATCATTTATTTGCTTAGCTTGCATTAGTATTATGGACGATTTTGAGAAAGAAAGCTGTCTCGCCTTCAAGAAGATGACTCAGCAGGAATCATCAGAGAGAAGGACGTGGCCGGGGCGTGGCAGGTGCCATGTTTTCACCTTGAAACCCTCCCCTTAGTGTGTTGTGTCTTGTAAACTTAGAAACCTCCCTATTTCAAATTAATACAGGAGCGACGGGAGAGATTGTTTAGAGCGTGTTGAGAGGCTGTAATCTGAACAATCTCCCATGCGCCCTCTTCATGAGGAAAAGAAACCAGCGTCTTCATTCCTTTTGTGTCTATTTTTTGTAATGTTGGGCAAGATAAATCCAACACCCACGCAGGCACGGGGAGAACATGCAAACTCCACACAGGCGGGACCGGGGATTGAACCCAGGTCCTCAGAACTGTGAGGCTGACGCTCTAAAGCTGAAAACAGTGAACAATATTTGAGGGAAACGGCCTTTTGTACATGTTGAAAAAGTGTTAGATCTTGGAGTCCAGCTCACGAAAAATGGGAGCAAAAACAAAAGTGTTTATATTTTTGTTCAGTGTGTGTGTATAAAACAGCGTGGCTTCGTAGTGAAAGAGTGCGGGTACTAGACTGGCCTGCCTGCAGTCCAGACCTGTCTCCCATTGAAAATGTGTGGCGCATTATGAAGCGTAAAATACGACAACGGAGGCCCCGGACTGTTGAACAGCTGAAGCTGTACATCATGCAAGAATGGGAAAGAATTCCACCTACAAAGCTTCAACAATTAGTGTCCTCAGTTCCCAAACGTTTATTGAAAGTTCTTAAAAGAAAAGGTGATGTAACACAGAGGTAAACATGACCCTGTCCCATCGTTTTTCGGAATGTGTTTCAGCCATAAAATTCTAAGTTAATGATTATTTGCTAAAAACAATGAAGTTTATCAGTTTGCACATTATATATCTTGTCTATGTAGTGTATTCAATTAGATATAGGTCGAACATGATTTGCAAATCATTGTATTCTGTTTTTATTTATGTTTAACACAACATCCCAACTTCATTGGAATTGGGGTTGTCTGTATATATGTATCCATCCATTTTCTGTACCGCTTCTCCTCACCAGGGTCGCGGTGTGCTGGAGCCTATCCCAGCTATCTATAGGCGGGGTATACTCTGAACTGTTCGCCAGCCAATCGCAGAGCACATGTAAACAAACAACCATTCACACTCACACCTACAGGCAATTTAGAGTCTTCAATTAATGCATGTTTTTGGGATGTGGGAGGAAACCGGAGTGCCTGGAGAAAACCCACGCAGGCACGGGGAGAACATGCAATCTCCACACAGGCGGGGCCGGGTCCTCAGAACTGTGACCAGTCGGCCATATTTATTTAATATATTTTAAAATCTATATTTATTTATCAAAACAAATTTGATAAACATTTATATTGAGCTTTTATAAGGGGACTGATCAAAATGTTAGCACCTTCAAAGCCAATCGTCGAGTGGTGGGGTGGAGGGCTTAGTTTATTGCCCCTTCAAAACCGATTGATAGTAGGTTTTCACATATTCTATGACAATGCTATAGTATGACTTACTTTTTCTTACTTTATTTCTGAAGTGACATGAAAAAGACCTGTCACAAAAAAAATATTTGCATCCAGTAATGCTGCAATTATTAATCGAATATTCTCCTGACAATTCTATCGAAATATCCATCCATCCATTTTCCACCGGTTATCCTGGTTAGGGTCAGGGGGCGCTGGAGCCCATTCTAACTGACTTCGGGCGAAAGGCGTACTACACCCAGAACTGGTCACCAGTCAGTCGCAAGGCACATATAGACACGGACAACCATTCGCACTCACATTCATACTGTCACTGAGTGGGAACTGAACCCACGCTGCCTTCACCAAAGTCAGGCGAGTGTACCACTACACCATCAGTGACCTCTATTGGAATAATCAAGTATAAAGATAAAATATATTTTTGCTTGGTTAAAGGAATAAAGAGAAAATTAGACATTTCACTTAATAATGAACGTCCAATTGGTTTACAATTTATTTTTGTGTTTAGGGATTTGCTGTCGTTGTTAGGTATTTCATTTTGCGTTTATGGATTTGCTGTTTTGGGTTGCACTTCAGAGCCACCGTAGACAAACGGAGCAGAAAAATAAACATGTAAACCTGCTGCATTCTACAATGCAACCACTTGGTGGAGTGACAGGATAGGAGAGGACTGGTTATGAGTTAACAAGGCCAAACCTAACCCTTTGAAGAACTGCTATTGATTTTAAGTATAAAACTGTTCAACTTACCATTAGTAAGTAGTAATTAGTACCATTAGTAGAAACAATACATACAGCATATACACCGACCAGCCACATTTCTTTCCACTGGCGCAATCACAAGGATGCAATGCAAGAGCTGTATCAAAAATGTTGCCATTTCAAAGGTAATAACGTTTCTTTTTGGTTTAGGTATTAATTGTTACAATATGTAAATTATTGGGCTTGTCGTTTGCATTGCTGTGTCATAATAAGAAAGTAAAAACATTAGAAACAGTGCTCATTATGATGCTGTAAAGTTTTAATCGACACTGCTGCACCCTATAACCACAATATCCATTCATTTTCTGAGCCGCTTATCCTCACAAGGGTTGCGGGAGTGCTGGAGCCTATCCCTATACCATGCATGTATTTGGGATGTGGGAGGAAACCGGAGAAAACCCACACAGGCACGGGGAGAACATGCAAACTCCACACAGGTGGGGCCGGGGATTGAACCCCGGTCCTCAGAACTGTGAGGCTGACGCTCTCATGTTTATAGTCACATACAATACACTTTAACATTATCTGTGGAATTGTAGAGGAGGAATATGTAGAATGTACGGTATGTAGAATCTAAACACTCAAATAGACAGGCAAAGGAAATAGATGATATATTAATCAAAAAACAGTCATGACAATAGGTTTCAGTCAGAATTGTTAACGATGCATCTTTTCTTTTTATTCTCTAGTCACCATGACAAATCAATATGGTGTAGAACTTGTTGGTTAATATTTGACTCTTCTGCATTGATTTTGTTTTACTCTTGATTCAGTCATCAGATTATATTGCCTCTTACAGAGCAAACATTCCTCAGCAAGCATAACAAACAATGTGTTACACAGTGCTAAAGGCAGATTTTCACTATGTATAATCTCAACAACACACGGATCATTTTCACTATGTATAATCTCAACATCAAACACACTTATTTTCCAATTGAACACATTTTCTGTCTTGGCTCTCTTCACCAGGTATGTGGTAACCCATTGTGTATATACACAATATGACTGGGCCATTCATCATTATACAGTGTGTGTTATGCAACGCCAATTCTCCCATGTCAAGTTATGAAACAGAGTCTGTTAGTTGTTATAGCAAGGTTGGCACTGGGTCATGAAACCTCTTAGCCAATCTGGCTATAAAAATCTCCTAGCCACACTTGTGTGTACTTTGCCACAGCATCACGTGTGTTTATGTGGCTAAAGCTTTAGCCACACTTAGCCAGTCCTCATCACTTGGAAGCCGATAAGCTTGTGACGATATGGGCCCAATCAAAATTACATAGTAATCAATCAGAACTAGGGCTTAACGATTGGGGAAAATACTCTAATTATGAGGTTGTTTTCATTTTTTTAAACTTCTTCAGCTTCTTCTTCTTCGTTCCTTTCGGCTTGTCCCGTTAGGGGTCGCCACAGCGTGACATCCTTTTTTCATGTAAGCCTATCTTCTGCATCCTCGTCTCTAACACCAACGGCCCAAATGTCTTCCCTCACTACATCTATCAACCTTCTCTTTGGTCTTCCTCGAGCTCTCTTTGCCAGTGAGAGCAGAGAGCAGGTGTAAGAAGAATCCATCCTCATCATATGTCTACCAATAGACTCACTCTCTCTCCTCTGGACGTGTCCAAACCATCGAAGTCCAAACCATCGAAGTCTGCTCTCTCTTTGTCTCCAAACATACTGTAAAGCCTTGGCTGTCCCTCTAATTTCTCTCGAACCTCAACATCTTCATTTCCGCCACCTCCAACTCTGCTTCCTGTTGTCTCTTCAGTCCCACTGTCTCTAATCCGTAAATCATGGCTGGCCTCACCACTTTACCGTTCCAACCTGCTTGGACCCGTTTCTGCACTTCCTTACTACACTCACCATTGCTCTGGACTCTTGAACCGAAGTATTTGAAGTCCTCCACCGTCGCGATCTCTTCTCCCTGTAGCCTGACTGTTCCCTCTCTACCTCTCTCATTCATGCACATATATTGTTTTACTTTGGCTAATCTTCATTCATCTCCTTTCCAGTGCATGCCGCCACCTTCCTAATTCTTCATACACCTGCTCTCTGCTCTCACTGCAAATCAAGATGTCATCTGCAAACATCATGGTCCATGGGGATTCCAGTCTAACCTCATCTGTCAGCCTATCCATCACCACTGCAAACAGGAAGGGGCTCAGGGCTGACCCTTGATGCAGTCCCACTTCCACCATAAACTCCTCTGTCACACCTACAGCACACCTCACGGCTGTTCTGCTGCCCTCATACATGTCCTGTACTATTATAACATACTTCTCTGCCACTCCAGACTTCTGCATGCAGCACCACAGCTCCTCTCTGGGTCCTCTGTCATAGGCTTTCTCTTGATCTACAGACACAATGTAGCTCCTTCTAATGTTCTCTGTCCTTTTCCATCAACATCCTCAAGCCAAATAATGCATGTGCGGTACTCTTTCTAGGCATGAAACCATACTGTTGCTCGCAAATACTCGCATCTGTCCTGTGTCTAGCCTCCACTACTACTAAAAATGGGGATCAGCACACTTTTCCTCCATTCCTCGGGCATCTAGAATTCTGTTGACCAATCTGGTCAAAAACTCCACAGCCACCTCTCCTAGATGCTTCCATTCCTCCACAGGTATGTCACCAGGACCAACTGCTTTTCCATTTTTCATCCTTTTTAGTGCCTTTCTAACTTCCCCCTTGTTAAACATTGCTACTTCTTGGTCCACCATACTTGCCTCTTTTACTCTTCCTTCACTCTCATTTTCCTCATTCATCAACTCCTCAAAGTATTCTTTCCATCGATCTAGCACATTACTGGCACCAGTCAACGCATTCCCATGTCTATCCTTAATCACCCTAACCTGCTACACATCCTTCTAATCTCCATTCCTCTGCCTGACCAACCTGTATAGATCTTTTTATCCTTCTATAGTGTCAAACCTGGCATACATGTCAGCAAATGCCTCATTTGGCCTTTGCCACCTCTACCTTTGCCCTACATCACATCTCCAAATAGTACTTTGTCCTCTCCTCAGTCCTCTCAGTGTCCCACTTCTTCTTAGCTAACCTTTTTCCTTGTGTGATTTAATGTACTTTGAGGTTCCACCACTAAGTCTCCTTCTCCCTTTTCCTAGTAAAAGATACACCAAGTACTCTCCTGCCTGTCTGTCTCTCTGATCACCTTGGCTGTTGTGGTCCAGTCTTCTGGAAGTTCCTCCTGTCCACCAAGAACCTGTCTTATCTCTTCTAGAAAAGCTGCACAACACTCTTCCTTTCTCGGCTTCGACCACATGGTTCTCTGCTCTACCTTTTCTTTGTAAATCTTCCTCCCCAACACCAGTCACCTTACCCACCACCATCCTATGCTGTCTAGCCACACTCTGCCCTACCACTACTTTACAGTCAGTAACTTCCTTCAGATTACAACCCCAATTCCGATGAAGTTGGGACGTTGTGTTAAACATAAATAAAAACTGAATACAATGATTTGCAAATCATGTTCAACCTATATTTCATAGATCTGGACTGCAGTCTAGTACCCGCACTCTTTTTCAACAAAGCCACGCCGTTGTAACACGTGCAGAATGTGGTTTGGCATTGTCTTGCTGAAATAAGCAGGGGCATCCATGAAAAAGACGTTGCTTGGATGGCAGCATATGTTTCTCTAAAACCTGTATGTCACAGATGTGTAAGTTACCCATGCCATCGGCACTAACACAGCCCCATACCATCACAGAAGCTGGCTTTTGATCTTTGTGTCCATAACAGTCCGGATGGTTCTCTTCCTCTTTGGCCCGCAGGCACGACGTCCACAATTTCCAAAAACAATTTGAAATGTGGACTCGTCGAACCACAGAACACTTTTCCACTTTGCATCAGTCCATCTTAGATGAGCTCGGGCCCAGAGAAGCTGGCGGCATTTCTGGGTGTTGTTGATAAATGGCTTTTGCCATCCAAGACAGTCTTAGCTAACTCTTCCTTTAAAATAACCCCATACTCAATTTCTGTTTTTTATCTACACCATGGTAAAATAAATTCAACCCTACACAAAAAGTTCTAGCCTTACTGCCTTTCCACCAGCTCTCCTGAACACACAATATACAATATCAATCTTTCTCCTAATCATCATGTCAACCAAAAATTTCCATCACCAAAATTTTATTATATAAACGTTTGAACTGGTAAACTATATTAAATGTTGATTAATGTTTTTGTCAATTACAGTAAAAGTGTTGAAATGTGTCACTTGTTATTTAATAATCCTCAAGAAGTATCTTAAGAACTTTATCTAGCTCATGAAATGGGAGAAGGGAGAATTTCCTCAAATTCAAACTTTGTAGTTGAAGATGTATTCTAAATCTTAGGTGGTACATATGAGTAGGCCAACTTAAGTCAAATAATTGTAACAGATTTCGAAAGCAAGACAACATGGTCTAAAATTACATTACTCATCTTTTGTCAAAATTGAAATAAAGTCGGCGGCATAGTGAGCAAATGGTTAGCACATCTGCCTTACAGTTCTGAGGACCCGGGTTAAAATCCGGCCTTGCCTAAGTGGAGTTTGCATGCTCTCTCCGTGCCTGCGGGCTTCCAGGGGGTTCCGGTTTCCTTCCACATACCCAAAACATGCGTGGTAGGTTAATTTAAGACTATAAATTGCCCGTTGGTGTGAATTTTAGTGTGAATGGTTGTTTGTTTATATGTGCCCTGTGATTGGCTTGCGAGCAGTTCAGGGTGTGCCCCGCCTCTGTCCAGAGTCAACTTGGATAGGCTCCACCACGTCCGCAACCCTAGTGAAGATAAGCGGTACAGAAAATGGATGGATGAACTAAAATACATTACTTCAGTTAATGTTGATGCTGGGGTGGGGGGCATGACAACACTTTGGTTGTCAAGCCGTGATTACCGGTTCATGCATTGATGAAAAAGGCAGCTAGCTACCTGCGAGAACTAATGTGAAATGCAGGACACATTGACCATCAACATTCCAAACGTACCTTGCTGTAATATGCTTCGATTAGGCGCCAAGCGGCATGGGGTCTTATCATCCCCTAAGCGTTGCTCTCCGCAGCAGGGAAACCACGTCAGCCTGTCTGCTTAGTGAGCAGCGGCTCTCCCAAGTCCGCACACGGTGAAGCATTGAAGCTTTTTACGAAGCAGGGGTAAAACTAAACCACTAATACCGTTAACACACAGGAGAATGAGAGCGCTCAACTTCACTTTTATCACAAAGGACTTTTTGACACAGGCGATTTTGATTCGCCAGCGTGGCTAATGTGGGCAATATTCGCTTTGCCACATTTTGTTTCAATTAGCCATTGATGAGGTGGCAGAAGGAACACTGTTACAGGCTTGTTCAAAAGGACCATTAAACCAGCCATGGTCTTGAATAAACTAAATTAATGTTATCTTTTCTACCCGGAAGGGTGTGGAAGCACACATACAGTAATACCAAAACTGACACAGAAGCACCTAATTGGACTGAAGTGAATTAAATGTCATGGTGAATGCAGCCACAATTAGTCATTATTTGGTAAGATTGAAACGTGATAAAAAACTATTTTCTCTACATTTAATCTTGATGTATTTATGAGAGATTTAGTTATTTGAATCTTGAGGCTTGGCAGATGTATGTCAAACTCAAAACAAGACTAAGTCGTCTATCACTTGTCCATATAAATTACGCTTTGACAACTTGTCTGGCAGTTTTCAGATGACAATTTAATCAGTGCGGAAACCAGAGGCTGTTACCCCACTGATAATGTAAAGGGACGTGACTGGGCAATAGGAGCCGACATGAAGTAAAAGAAAGCTCATCATCATGCATGTTGTGGCCACTATAGACATGGATGAGAATGGTGATCATTTGCACGTTAAACAGGAAAGGTAAAAGTGGCACAGCTCATGAAGCAAGAGCCATGAATTCTCCCAGCACTTAACATTGAGATGAAATGGGATGGAAAGCTGCCTTTCATACATGCCTATTCAGGCCACTGCCCTCATAACAGTGGCAGAGCCCCAGTTTCTCTACTTCAGCTGAAACACTGAGAGACTCCTGTTTTCCCTGCAGTAGCACGTGTTTCTCACCTGACCCCCACAGCCATCACTAATCTACAAACATACCTTCATCTCAACAGCTCTCTCGAAGACAACAATTTTCACGTTTATTATTAAATTGCATTTTTTCAGACATAACCATTTTATATACTTGTCTGCAATTAGTTTACATTTACTCGCACACATAGTGTATTGAATACAGTAGTGATGCAATTGTGATATTAACCGTGTTGAGGAGTAACAAATTACATATAAAGAGATGATGTAATTTAATCCATTGTCAACACCGCTTATCCTGGTTAGGGTCGCGGGGCGCTGGAGCCTATCCCAGCTATCTTCGGGCAGGAGGCGGGGTATACCCTGAACCGGTCGCCAACCAACCTACCACGCATGTTTTTTGGATGTTAGAGGAAACTGGAGTGCCCGGAGTAAACCCACGCAGGTACGGGGAGAACAGGCAAACTCCCGGGATTTTAACCCGAGTCCTCAGAACTGTGAGGCAGATGTGCTAACCAGTCGCCCACCGTGCCGATAAAATGAAATAAATAAAAATAAACAATAAAAAATAAAAAATAAATACATAAAAAATAAACAACAATTACAAAACATGCAGACAATATGGCAATGGTATGTACATCTCGCCAATTCAGCAAACTAGAACTCAGCAAACTAATGCTTCTTCTGAAGCGGTGCACTTACACGTTCCAGTGTTGGTACTGTGCGACCCCTAAAAAGAAACACACTGCCAGATATGTCCTGAAGTTTACAGAACAATCACCCGGGGCCTCATGTACAAAGGATTTCCGACTGAAACATGGCGTACGCTCAAATCCAGAAAACGTCGTACGCACAAAAATATCCAAATGTATGAATCTGTGCGTACGCATGAATCCAAGCACATTTCCTTCGTACATCCCAATCAATGTAGAATTGAGCGCACATGTTGGAGGAGCCGACTCCTCCCTGTCCATGCCCACATTAAAATATGCAAATCATATTTAAATAAACCCTCCACCTGAGATCCTGATCTCTGTATTATCAGGAAAAAAAGATAAATGAGCAAGGTAATGAAGAAATATATTTTTTCTGAATGTGAAGTTGCTCAATGAAGTGGAGGTGTGCAAGAAAATCCTCTTTGGCACGTTGTCCTCCGGCGTTGACATCAAGCGGTGGGACATGCCCGGAACACCTCACCAGGGAGGCGTCCAGGAGGGATCCGAATCAGATGCCCCAGCCACCTCATCTGGCTCCTCTCGATGTGGAGGAGCAGCTAACTCTACTCTGCGATCCTCTCCATCCATCCATCTTCTACTGCTTATCCGGATCGGGTCGCGGGGGCAGTAGCTTTAGCAGGGACGCCCAGACTTCCCTCTCACCAGCCAGTTCATCCAGCTCTTCCGGGGGGATCCCGAGGCGTTCCCAGGCCAGCCGAAGGACGTAGTCTCTCCAGCGTGTCCTGGATCGTCCCCGGGGTGTCCTCCCGGTGGGACATGCCCGGAACACCTCACCAGGGAGGCGTCTGGGAGGCATCCGAATCAGATGCCCCAGCCACCTCATCTGGCTCCTCTCAATGCGGAGGAGCAGCGGCTCTACTCTGAGATCCTCCCGGATGACCGAGGTTCTCACCCTATCTCTAAGGGAGAGCCCGGACACCCTGCGGAGGAAACTCATTTCGGCCGCTTGTATCCGGGATCTCGTTCTTTCGGTCACGACCCACAGCTCATGACCATAGGTGAGGGTAGGAACGAAGATCGACCGGTAAATGGAGCGCTTCGCCTTTCGGCTTAGCTCCTTCTTTACCACAACGGACCGATACAAAGTCCGCATCACTGCAGACGCTGCACCAATCCGTCTGTCGATCTCCCGTTCCATTCTTCCCTCACTCGTGAACAAGACCCCAAGATACTTGAACTCCTCCACTTGGGGCAGGATCTCATCCCCGACCTGGAGAGGGCATGCCACCCTTTTCCGACTGAGGACCATGGTCTCAGATTTGGAGGTGCTGATTCTCATCCCAGCCGCTTCACACTCGGCTGCGAACTGCTCCAGTGAGAGTTGGAGCTCACGGCTTGATGAAGCCAACAGAACCACATCATCAGCAAAAAGCAGAGATGCAATACTGAGGCCACCAAACCGGACCCCCTCTACGCCTTGGCTGCGCCGAGAAATTCTGTCCATAAAAGTTATGAACAGAATCGGCGACAAAGGGCAGCCTTGGCGGAGTCCAACCCTCACCGGGAATGAGTCCAACTTACTGCCGGATATGCGGACCAAACTCTGACTCCGGTCGTACAGGGACCGAACAGCCCGTATCAGGGGGTTCGGTACCCCATACTCCTGAAGCACCCTCCACAGGACTCCCCGAGGGACACCTCCAAGTCCACAAAACACTTCTCCAAGTCCACAAAACACATGTAGACTGGTTGGACGAACTCCCATGCACCGTCGAGGACCCTGCTGAGGGTGTAGAGCTGGTCCACTGTTCCACGGCCAGGACGAAAACCACACTGCTCCTCCTGAATCTGAGATTCGACTTCCCGACGGACCCTCCTCTCCAGTACCCCTGAATAGACCTTACCAGGGAGGCTGAGCAGTGTGATCCCCCTGTAGTTGTGACCACCACCCCAGTCTGACAATCCAGAGGCACTGTCCCCGATGTCCACGCGATGTTGCAGAGGCGTGTCAACCAGGACAGCCCCACAACATCCAGAGCCTTTAGGAACTCCGGACGAATCTCATCCACCCCCGGGGCCCTGCCACCGAGGAGCTTTTTAACTACTTCGGTGATCTCAAACCCAGAGATAGGAGAGCCCGCCTCAGAGAACCCACACTCTGCTTCCTCATGGGAAGGCGTGTCGGTGGAATTGAGGAGGTCTTCGAAGTATTCTCCCCACCGACTCACAACGTCCCGAGTCGAGGTCAGTCGAGGTCACCCGCCTCAGCAATGGAGGCGTGGAACATGGTCCACTTGGACACGATGTTCCCAGCCTCCCCCGGAACATGAGCAAAGTTCTGTCGGAGGTGGGAGTTGAAACTCCTTCTGACAGGGGATTCTGCCAGACGTTCCCAGCAGACCCTCACAATACGTTTGGGCCTGCCACATCGGATCAGCATCTTCCCCACCATCAGAGCCAACTCACCACCAGGTGGTGATCAGTTGACAGCTCCGCCCCTCTCTCTCCCTCTCGTGGCCGCAAGTCCGATGACACGACCACAAAGTCGATCATCGAACTGCGACCAAGGGCATAAAGGTGTCCGTGTGGACACCTTTATGCTTGAACATGGTGTTCGTTATGATCCATGACGAGCACAGAAGTCCAATAACAGAAAACCGCTCGGGTTCTGATCGGGGGGGCCGTTCCTCCCAATCACGCCCTTCCAGGTCTCACTGTCAGTGCCCACGTGAGCATTGAAGTCCCCCAACAGAACAATGGAGTCCCCAGCGGGAGCGCTCTCCAGCACCCCCTCCAAGGACTTCAAAAAGGGTGGGTACTCTGAACTGCTGTTTGGTGCACAGGCACAAACAACAGTCAGGACCCGTCCCCCCACCCGAAGGCGGAGGGAGGCTACCCTCTCGTCCACCGGGGTGAACCCCAACGTACAGGTGCCGAGCCGGGGAGCAATAAGTATACCCACACCTGCTCGGCGCCTCTCACCGTGGGCAACTCCAGAGTGGAAGAGAGTCCAACCCCTCTCGAGAGGACTGGTACCAGAGCCCAAGCTGTGTGTGGAGGCGAGTCCGACTGTATCTAGTCGGAACTTCTCGACCTCACACACCAGCTCGGGCTCCTTCCCTGCCAGAGAGGTGACATTCCACGTCCCTAGAGCCAGCTTCTGTAGCCGGGGATCGGATAGCCAAGGTCCCCGCCTTCGGCCACCGCCCATACATATATATATATATATATATATATCACTACAAATTTAAAGGTGACTTAGAATTTTTACAGTTTATATTGTTTTAAAATCTGTCCAAAAACGTTCCCGCCTCATAATTCCCGAAGATTTATCAGTCAATCAAATCAAGATCTCAAACGTAGTTGACTTGACCGCTTTTGTCTTTTTTTGTTGAAAAAAGCAACAAGGCTATTTTGACAAGGTAAGGAGTAGAAAATACACGTCTGTTTACACGTCAAATGCAGGCAGTAAAAGTAAAAAGTCGCCAGAAAAAATAAATACTTAGTACAGATACCTGAAGTACAGTTATTGTACTTCCTTACTGTCCACCATTCTCTGTACATAACACAACGTGTCACTTATTGTTATTATGGCTATACATTGAGTTTGACTTCCACGAAGCGGCCACTCTCCATCAGCCTACATAGCCCAGGTCTCCATTATTTATGAATAAAAAGTAAAAACTCTTAGTCTGGTTCATTTGCCAGTAATCCGTTTGGAAGTGGGTGGGAGGAGCGTTGATAGGCAAGCGGGCGGCCGGCGCATGCTTCCTCTGTCCACTCGTCCTGCATCTGCACGCCAGGCGCACGAGCAGATGTGGTGAATTTGTGCTACCTGCTTAAAGGCGCCACCGGGCGAATTTCTGCTAGCAGCCCGGCTCGGTTACACTTTTTTTCTAAGTTTAAAAAAAAAAAAGCCCACGAACGAGTTGGCCGTGGATGTAGAAAGTAGAGGATTTAAGAAAAACAGAGGCAAATCAGGGATCGGATTAGATGCGCCCGCGGGTAATCAGCGCGCGTTTGTTGTTCAAGAAGCGGAACCAACAACAACAACAACAACAACAGAGGACCCAGCAAATGGGCTTTCAGCATCGGAATGTCTGCATGCCCTGGGAGCAGCGTGTCTTAGCTCGGCACGCGCGTAAAAATGGTCCAACTTGGAATGACATGCAAACATTGTGAACTTTTTTAAGTGTTGGAACTACCTCTGGGCTAATGCATCAACTTGCTTGTAGCTCTCTCGGCGCCACTAAGGGATTTAAATTGGATCCGAGTCATCATGTCAAAAGTCATCCAAAAGAAGAACCACTGGATCACCAAAGTGAACGAGTGCGCAATTGTACGGGACGCGTGCGGCGAGCTGAACGTGGACCTGCGAGGTGGGGCTGAACATGGACAGTTTGCTTACATAGGACATGTCCGAGAGGATGCTGTCCTTTACCAAGGCGGTAAACTCAACGAGGGGGAGCTCATACTTGAGGTTGAGAGGCTGCCTGTGTCCGGATTACCCCTCTATGACATTTTAACCGTGATCACATGCACTAAAGGTCCCATCACTTTGAGGACCGTGCGTCAAGGTAAGAGAAAAGCAACTCGATCAGCAGCACCATATACGCTACTAGTCAAGTGGTGAAGTGAATTTCCCTTGTGGATAAATTATCTATCCATCTAGCTATCTATCTAATTTATCCAATCTATCGATCGATCGATCTATCTAATCTAAAATCTACCAAACGGATGTGCTATAATGTGTTATGGTCTGATGAAATCAAGGTTGAACTTTTTGGCCATAATTTAAAAAGATACTGTATGTTTGGTGCAAACACAACACTGATCAAGCATCAGAATCAGAATCATCTTTTTATTTGCAAAGTATGTCCAAAAAACACACAAGGAATTTGTCTCCGGTAGTTGGAGCCGCTCTAGTATGACAACAGACAGTCAATTGACAGAGAACACTTTTGGGACATAAAGACATTGACAAAAAACAGTCACTGAGCAATAAAGGGTTGCTCGTTATCTGGTAATGCCGGTACAATTTTTTTGAAAGGTTTGTAATTGAAGTCAGTTTTCGCAAACAACCTTCAGACCTCTGCCACAAAGCAAAAAAAAAAAAAAAAAAAAAAGTCAAGAAAAGCCTACTAGAACCCCTGAACTTTATTTGGGCTTAATCAAAGACACAAACAATGGTGGCAGGTGCGTGTTGACTACCATTTAACATGAATTTGAATGTGGTTAATTCTGAACAGCTACATCCCTGTTATAGGTTGTACACATTTGTGCAATGACTGGTTCAATTGTCTTTCTTTTATTTTTATTTTTTTTTCTTAACCAACAACAAAAAAGAGTTGAGTTGTACACGTTATAAGTCACATAAATGGTGGAATAGGTTATGGAATTATTTATCTTGGTCTAATTTTTTAATACCACAAAAACATAGCATTTGAACAGGGGTGTGTAAACTTTTTATATCTACTGTATCGGTCTGTCTGTCTAAAAGCGATTTTGGGGGGCTCATCTTCATTCCACAGCAACACAAACTTGACATGACACTGACAGCCCCGTGTGCTTGTTTGTCAAACACGCAGGGTCACACATAAGGCCAAAGGGCACAGTCACAACATCTTGAGAGCCTTGGCTCTACTCCCAAAACACATGACATATGTGAGTCAACCAAATAGTCAAACTTGTAACAATAGTGTTATTTCTGTCTCTGATCGGCATTGTGTGATGTTGCTGTTCTTTGTTCTGTCAATTACTGTTTATAGGAAGTGAACTATGCTGTATTGTTTGTGAGAGCCATGACCCCTTCTGGGCAGATGTTCTTATTTGCGTTGTTCCTCTCGTACTGATGACCCATCGCCCACGGTCTGCTGCATTCGCATCTGTCTAAGAGACAGCAATGCAGATGCTAACTTCAGCTGTTTGTTTCCTCTGTCTCTTGCGAGTTGTGCCCTTTTGTTACAACTCAACCAAATGTGGATGTTCCCTGATGCCTCAGTGGTTACTGAATTTTGAAAATTAGGCATTTGTGCATTTGTGGCCAGCCTGTTGTCCTGGTTCCCACCCAAGATCTTCATTCAACATGCCAGCAAAGATCTGATAAAGCTTGCAGTCTCTCCAGGGAAATCATTAACAAGGTTACATAAGAGTTTCATGTTAGTTTCGACTGTACTAAACGTCCATTAGTGAACGCTTGAACTATGAAGCTAAAGTCATAGCCCAAGGGAAAAGGGCCATCAGTTCTGCTTTTCTTTGCCAAATAGCTTCTGTTCCCCCTTTTATTTTGACCAGGGAGCAGACTGGTCATATTTTTGATGAGCAGAGAGAGATTTCAATAATTTTGCTCTCCTGTTAAACAATTCCTGACAGTGCAGAATTGAGGCATAACCTGATACCTCCTTGTGGCTTCGTCATTAGCGTCCTGCATGAATCAGCAGATTGTTCTGGTGTCTAATTGGAGGAGTGAAGTGTTCTTTAACTCTTCTCTCGTTTGCAGCCTCACAACTCCTCCATTGTGCCTAATTGTGGATTGGAGCCTATTCTATTCCATGATCTGTGATATCCCAGACCTGATGAGGGATTGTCAGGGCTATCGGTCCCTTTTTCACTGCCCAGGGCTGAGGGTCATATTACATACGCTCCATCATCCTTCCCAACCTGAGACAAAATGTTAGCATATCCGAAGGGAGGGAGGAAGCCCTGCAGGTGTGCTCCCACAGAGGAATGCAGGAAGAAAAGCACCTGATTGGAGTGTTGGAGCATTCCACAGGATAGGCTGGAATATTACACCCTCTACAGTCTCTACTCCGGACTTCACCTATCTGTCTGTAAACAACACTTGACATTGGGAAGGAATCAATGGGATGCCAAACCTTTATTATCACAGTGGAATGAGAAAAATGTATTTTGTTTGACTTTTTAATCTCCTTGTCTATTCAAGTGTGTTGTTTACAGATACTCGTGTTGGTGTTGAATTGGTTTATGGTTTTTGTGTACCTTCAGAAACGTTTGGACTTTGACTCACCAGCATAGCTCTTTATCATCAGCTGATTCCAGTGAAGAGTTCAATGGTTCATCTCATACTTTCTAGTTGTATCAGATGACACTGGTGTGCTGAAGGGTATACTTTAAAATGATTGTTCCAAAATTGGAATTTGTGTTATTAGGCCAAACACTGTTTGCCAAAACTATTCAGAATACCTGCTAACAATACTGAAAGGAAGTTAAACAGGAAGACAATATTTACAGTAAGTACAACTACACAATATATGTAGTTGGTCCCACGGCTTTCTGTCAACACCAAACTCATCCATGATTGTCTTTATGAACCTTCATACATTGGGACACTGCTGGCAATTTATGCTGTAACATGGAAGAATTAAGAATCAGAGTGAGGCAAAGGGTTTGACCCTAACATTTGAAAAATGACTTGTTTCGCAGCCATACTTCTCTGAGAACAACCAATCTCATCTGATCTCAGAAGCTTGTTTGAGTCAGGAAGAGCATCGGTCCTTAAAATTCCAACACCAAAACTTTATACAAAGACCCTGAATGGGGAAAAGCTGGGAAGGAGAAATGATGATGTTTGAACCGAACCTATGGCTGATGCGTTGTTTAGCGGTCATACTACTGTGAGAATGCCCAATAAGGGTTTGAAACCAAGCTATGATTAATTAGTTGTTTGATTCTAGAGCGGTGTCTTCCTACTTTTGTTGCTATAGTGTACATTTGCAACATAAGCTACATGGTCATTTCAGTACAAGAAGCTTTCATCACAGCAGTGTACACAACCTTACTTCAGAAACCTAAGACTTAAGCTGATTACGCTCTTCATCAAATGTGACCAAATGCTTTTAGCAGAACATTTTTGAGCTGATAGATTGTGATGTGGTTTGATGTCTCACAATGCAGGTTCAAATACCCGTTGGCTCAATAAATGTAACCTGACATGTAGTCAGGAGTTTAGATCAAGTCCATTGGATAAATATTCAATTACTTTTAAGTGATTTTACTGTTTTGACAGTAAAGTGTAGGTATTTTTCTTTAACTAGTAAAACAAAACGATTGCTGCCTGCCACCTGACTGTGGGCCATAAAAGTCAGTTTTGTTGATATGGACAGACCTGGGGCCGGAGAGGATGCAGCCATGGACCATCCACCCCACACCCAAGTCATGTGTTTGCTGTGTTCACTAATAAAATGGGATGAATGCATAATGCTGCGTTCACATCAAATGCGAAGCAAATTTTCGCCTTGCGTTACTCGCTGAAGTATGATCGCGGGAGTTTTGTTCACACCAAACGTTAATTCGCTTCATTCGCGCCACACACAACTGGTTCACAGTAAAGTACAACAGACAGTTGTAAACGGGTAACATAAATATACGCAGTGTTGTACCTGAACGAGTTCACTGAACGAAAGTTCATGAACTACTTCATATTTTGGGCCAACACCAACTTAACTTTGTTGATTTCTGCCAGATGACCGTAATTGAGAATGCGCTCATTCTGGTGTCAAAGAATGGTTTTTGAACAAAAGTTTCCTTTTCGTTCAAGAGTGCCAGGTTTTGTTAGGGATTCCAGGCAAAACCCGTCTGAACACAATACATACGAGCCTTCATATGTCGGCGGATAAATGCTGTATTTGCCGACTGATTCAGTGCGGCCACGGTCGCCATTCATGGCAGCTGCATGAGAATGCGAAGTTGTTTGGGGACACTGCATAAATGGGGGTGAATGTGTTCTTCAGTGGTTCTTTTGCAATACAGTACATAATTGGAATAAATGATTAGGCCTGCTAGGAAAATTATTTGCATCAGAATGCTTTAGTTAAAACTGTGTACGATCACAGTCATGATCTGGAATTTATTTTGTTTTGTAATAAATGAATAGACAAAATATTTTGGAACATTAAGGACAAAGTTCCTGCTTTTGTTTTTATTCCTCATTTTAAAAAAGACCATTCAAGCAACACATTTGTCCTCATGTTTTTGAGATTTTAGGGTGAAAGCTGCAGCTGGCTACTCGTGTGGACTGAATGGGTGGTAGCTTGTCAGCAACATATTGAGAAAAAATAAATATGAACTACTTCATTTTTGGAACGGTGAATTGAATTTTGAACTTGTTCGCGTAAAAAATTAACTTAATCAACACTTAATATACTGATAGATACGCCAACTTCCTTGTTCACCATTTTCCAGGGCTGGTCTTTTTTCGTACCGTCCCGGTATCGGTAGCAGGAGTTATCAAATCGTTCCGGGGCGGCCACAAACGGTGACGATCATTTTATCTTCCATTGTTCTGCACAACACCTCCAGGATTTTGTGTGTGACGTCATGTGAATTTGTACTAAAATTTGAATTTTACAACTCGAGAGAATCAGTGAAGAAGCGAATTTTCTTATATTTGCCCGACTCATGTTGCTTCAGACGGATCTTTTGTATCACCCGGCACAAATTTGTGCCTGTTCGTGCATTTGCATTGAATATACTGGTATATTAGCGCTCAGACTCGCCCTCTAAATCCTTATTTGCTTTTTATCTTGACAGTAATGAATGACTTCTGAATCAGAATTGAATCTTTAGCCCTTGTGCTTCCAAAATAAAGATATCATTGACCAACATATGAAAAATCCAATTTGAATATTTGAAAACTATCCATCGAACTGGAAACAGAGTACAGTGGCACATTTTGGCTGCCATTTCTCCATCTGGAGAAGTTTTTCTTTTTAATTTAAAATGACTTACTTTAACCAGGATCCCTTGCCATACCATGGCCAAAAGTAGAAACCTGGTCGATTTTTGATTAATGACTTGACAGTTTTATGTTTTATGAGTTCACTTGATTGAACTCAAAAGGGATTTGTCTCAATAAACAAACAAATGGGACGAACGATCCAGTCAAGCACCATCTCTTCATCTCTTTCTGAATGTGCAGTGACCTACAACACACACACACACGCACGCATGCATCCACCCATGCACGCACACATACACACTTCTACTAAATCACACTGCCAATCAAGCACACACATCATAAGTGTTCTGTATAGTGGAGATAAATTGACGTTTAAGCTGTGCTCCTCCTAGTTTCACACATCTGGAAAGGATTATGCACCATTACACGCATTTTATTTCACATGTATCAGTCCTATTTAGGGTCTATTTCTTTGGCACTGTGATATATTTTGGCACTAATTACACCTTCCTTGAGATGAAAATAGAATATTTTGTTTAACGCTTTAATTTTTCAATGGTCTTCTCTGTCATCAAGATTGATTATAGAGTTTAGTGCACAAAGGATTTTACAATTGACTGTGGTTTAAGAGGAAGTACTGTATTTATGTTTGTATGATTGTCTGTAAAATAAAGTGCAGCTACACATTCAAATATTTCTCTATAAAACTAATTGAGTAGAAAGGTTTGTAGATGATCCTTAGAGGATTTCTCGGCTCATCTGTCTCATATACTGTGTCAATCTCTCGAGATTCAGGTTGCTGATAAGCCCTTGAGAGGCTGACCTGATCCAGTCCCGCTTTACTAGTGTATAAACATTTTATGTACCATCATCTGACATCCTGACGCTAATGTTCTCACTACTCTAATCTGGAAGAATGCTTATTGTGTGCGAGTAAAGCATCAAGTACAGTAAAATGGACCCCGATATAACGGATATCGGATTAAACGGACCGTCGGGACTGAACAATGTCTCCAAAAATAGTTTCCATTTGTTACTTAAACTGCAGTTGACAAAGTCTGTTAGTTCCAGAATTGGCCAATGTTGTTTACTTGCGCTGTGTCGCAATGCAGGCAGAGAATAGGACTGACATACTTCCGGGTCACATGTATACAATATTACTAGATTAAATTCCAAAAGACGTGTCTCCCGTGCCTACATGGCATCCATGATGAATGTGGGACATTGATGTGGCAGCCATGTGAAGATGGTTATGTCTATTGTCTATTGGACAAAGAGCAGTGCGAGAGCGGCATGGCTGCTGCGTTAACGCTGAGGAGTACAAAACACAAGTCTTTGGAGTCGGGAACATGCTATTTTCGGTACAGTAACACTTTTTTGTCAAGCCGTTCGCATTTGGATAGTTTAGTTTGGATAAAATGTTAAAATTTGAAACATTTTCAAGCTTTTTAAAATATTTCTTTAAAATAACTGTACTGTACTGGGAATTTTAGGCCACAAAAACCTACAAAGCAATAATTTTGTACTGTAATATGGGTGCATAACGCAGCACTATGGTAGGGAACAAGCCAGTGCAAACTGTAGGCCGGTCCTAAGCCCGGATAAATGCAGAGGGTTGCGTCAGGAAGGGTATCCGGCTTAAAACTTTGCCAAACAAATATGAGAGTTCATGTAAAGAATTCTATACCGGATCGGTCGTGCCCCGGGTTAACGTCCGACCCCGGCACTGTTAACCTGCAGGGCGCCGGTGGAAATTCAGCTACTGCGGGTCGAAGACAAAGGAGACGTGGAAAGCGGGTTCTTCGGCTGAAAGAAGAAAGCACAGAGCAAAAGAATTGAATGTGGGGACTTTAAATGTTGGGACTATGACGTAAAAATCTTGGGAGTTGGTTGACATAATGATCAGGAGAAAGGTTGATATATTGTGTGTCCAGGAGACCAGGTGGAAAGGCAGTAAGGCGAGAGGTTTAGGGGCAGGGTTTAAATTATTTAGCCATGGTGAAGATTGGAAGAGAAATGGAGTAGGGGTTGTTTTAAAGGAATAGTTAGCTAAGAATTTATTGGAGGTGAAAAGAGTATCAGATCCAGTGATGAGGCTGAAACATGAAATTGAGGGTGTTATGTATAATGTGATTAGCGGCTATGCCCCAAGGTAGGATGTGACCTCGAGGTGAAAGAGAAATTCTGGAAGGACAGGTAATCATTCAAGGAAAGAGGTTAGCTAAGAAGAAGTGGCACACTGAGACGACCGAGGAGAGGCGAAAGGAATACATTGAGATGCGACGTAGGACAAAGGTAGAGGTGGCAAAGGCCAAACAAGAGGCATATGATGAAATGTATGCCAGGTTGGACACTGAAGAAGGAGAAAATGATCTATACAGGTTGTCCAGACAGAGGGATAGAGATCTGAAGGATGTGCAGCGGGTTAGGGTGATTAAGGATAGAGATGGAAATATGTTGACTGGTGCCAGCAGTGTGCGAGCTAGATGGAAAGAATACTTTGACGAGTTGATGAATGAGGAAAATGAGAGAGAAGGAAGAGTAGAAAAGGCAAGTGTGGTGCACCAGGAAGTGGCAATGATTAGTAAGGGGGGAGTTAGAAAGTCATTAAAGAGGATGAAAAATTGAAAGGCAGTTAGTCCTGATGTAATTCCTGTGGAGGTATGGAAGCATCTAGGAGAGGTGGCTGTGGAGTTTTTGACCAGCTTGTTCAATAGAATTCTAGCGCGTGAGAAGATGCCTGAGGAATGGAGGAAAAATGTGCTGGTGCCCATTTTTAAGAACAAGGGTGATGTGCAGAGGTGTGGGAACTATAGAGAAATAAAGTTGATGAGCCACACATTTAAGTTATGGGTACTGGGTACTCTGTTATAGGCTTTCTCTAGATCTACAAAGAAAAATGTAGCTCCTTCTGACCTTCTGTGTACTTCTCAATCAACACCCTCAAGGCAAATAATGCATCTGTGGTACTCTTTCTAGGCATGAAACCATACTGTTGCTCGCAAATACTCCCTTCTGTCCTGAGTCTAGCCTCGACTACTCTTTCCCATAACGTCATTGTGTGGCTCATCAACTTTATTCCTCTTTCCAGTAGTTACCACAGCTCTGCACATCACCCTTGTTCTTAAAACTGGGGACCAGCACACTTTTCCTCCATTCCTTAGTCATCTTCTCACCCGCTAGAATTCCATTGAACAACCTGGTCAAAAACTCCGCAGCCACCTCTCCTAGATGTTTCAATACCGCCACAGGTATGTCATCAGGACCAACTGCCTTTCCATTTTTCATCCTCTTTTGCGCCTTTGTAACTTCCCCCTTACTCATCATTGTCACTTCCTACCACACACATAATAATAGTAGTGGCGACTACTTGATTTAATTGGGGTTGTCAGTTCTAGTTAATGCATAGTAATAATGGATTGTTTCTCTCCAAAATCATGTAGAAGAACAGAAACTGTCGTTCCTGTTTTCATTTACTTTAACTTTCCATACCAGATACTTGTCTGCATGCTGTACTGTCCACGCCAGTGATTTTCAGAAGGTGGTATGCAGGCTCCCTGTAGTGGTGCACAAAAAAAAAAAATGTTTGGCAACCACTAGTATATGACATACAGAGTAGCAGAGGTTCAAGCGTATCGTAATGTGCACATCCTCACGACCATCTTTACTCTTATGTTGCCGTCATATACGCACGCTTTATTACGTCTTGTGGCATGTCGAATGGTGTCTTCTTTATCAAAGCGGTTTTGCAAGAGCTGGCTTTCTTCATCTGACATTCTCATTACTGTCAACAAGGATGTACAGCTTTGGGCAGGTGTTGCACGCAAGTGGTGGTTTGTGTTAGTCACAGAGAAGATTGATAGTTTTTGTAGAACAATTAGCAGAGCACGTGGAGATTCCATACACACATTCAATTGGGACTGATGTGTTGCATATAAACAGCTGTGTGTGCATCTGGAACTCTTTTGCATAATACTGCAGACATTTCTGTGTTGTCACGTCCAGGTGACCGGCCCCTATTTGTTGTCATTCTTATGTGTTTGAATCAAGCCAAATGAGAGCAGAAGATATTTTGACCTTTTTGATTGAGATTTGTGTTATTCCCTTACGTGTCCAATTTAGATAGACTATTGTCATGAGGGTGTGAGTCTTCCAAGCCAATATTTTGCCTTTGGCCTGCACACACGCACACAATCACGCACGCACACGCACACAATCTACCACGATCTGACAGATGCCTCTGCCAATAAGATCAGTGGCTGAGTGTCTTCCAGCTGTACTGCAGCTCTGAATTACTATAAATGTAGACTACCAGTGATTCCAAACGGGAGTCAATGTAGACTACATGACAAAATTACAGGTATGTGCTGTGGTCATCAAAACTTTGTCCTGTAAACTCTCTTTTTTTGTTCATCCTAATTAGCGTAATGCTTCCTTTGTCAGGAACCTGATTTGATTCAAAAATTACTGAATCTCCAAATCTAATCTATTCGAATCTAATATAACAGTGGTTAATTAATTTATGACTGTGCAGTCTCATTATGAAGCCTCAATGAGGTTACTCCAGTATATGGTTGTTGAGGTATTTTTTTTCCCAGCGGTAAACTATCTCTTTAAATGGCATAATCAGAATATCAGCACATAGCAGAAAATAAGGAGGGAAGAGGAGTGTATTTTTAAAACTGTCAAATGATAAAAGTGTCCTATCTGTGTGTGCTTTTCCTCAAAGCCAAAGCAGTACCCCGCCTCTTCTTCTTGGCAACACCCACATCACTGCCAATTCACAAGATATCCTAGTTTCTTGTCACCACGAATGCCATCATTCCCTACAGGCAGGTGTAGTTTGCATCAAAATAACATATACTTCCATTAGGAAATCCCAGTTTTGTGGTTGATAGTTCAACATAATTTCAGCAGAAAAGCTTTCTTTTTTCTTTTTTTAAATGCACAAGGTCTTCGTTATATTTGCCTTCAATACATTCACATCCTTCCTGCTTTTAGACTTTGAATGTGCTTTGGAAATGTTCAAGTCCTGTTTTCACCTTTGTCATCTCTGCTTATCACAGTGTAAAAAGGAATGACTATTTTTTTTCCCATTTATATAAAAATAACCCTGCTGAACCCCACATGAGCATTGAAGTCCCGCAGCAGAACGATGGATTTCTCAGCGGCAGTGCTCTCCAGCACCCCCTTCAATCAGAATCAGAATCATCTTTATTTGCCAAGTGTGTCCAAAACACACAAGGAATTTGTCTCAGGTAGTTGGAGCCGCTCTAGTACAACAGCCAGTCAATTTACAGAACACTTTGGAGACATAAAGACCTTGACAAAAAACAATTGTGCAAAAAGATGCAGAGTCCTCTAGCACTTAGAGCAGTTCGAATGACTAATATTGCAATAGTCCGGTGCAATGACCATTGTGCAAAGGGCGCTGAGACTTCAAGGAGTGTATGCGGTTTAAAGTGACGAGTAGTGCGATCATTTGGGACAATGATGGTTGTGCAAATGTTACAGATACTCCTCAATCAGTGTGCAAATGGGGCAGATGCTACTCTGGCATGATTGGCCAGTATATGTAAATAGTGCAGCATGGCGAGACAACTACAGTGAGTGCACGAGTAATACATAATTGGCCCCACAGAAATGTGACAACGAACTCAAGTCAAAACATTTCCAGCTTGTTGTAATGGAATTATAGGTTAGGTGTTTAAGAAGTTGATCGCAAGAGGGAAGAAGCTGTTGGAATGTTTACTAGTTCTAGTTTGCATTGATCGGTAGCGCCTACCTGAGGGAAGGAGCTGGAAGAGCTGGTGACCGGGGTGCAGACGGTCCGAGAGGATTTTGCACGCCCTTGTCTTAGTTCTGGCAGCGTGCAAGTCCTCAATGGTGGGTAGGGGGGTACCGACAATCCTTTCAGCAGTTTTGATTGTCCGTTGCAGTCGGAGTTTGTCCTTTTTTGTAGCAGCACCAAACCAGACTGTGATGGAAGAACACAGGACTGATTCGATGACCGCTGTGTAGAACTGTCTCAGCAGCTCCGGTGGCAGGCCATGCTTTCTCAGAAGCCGCAGGAAGTACATCCTCCAGTGGGCCTTTTTGAGGACGGAGTTGATGTTGGTCGCCCACTTCAGGTCCTGAGAGATTGTAATTCCCAGGAACTTGAACATCTCGACGGTTGAGACAAGGCAGCTGGACAACGTGAGGGGCAGCTGTGGCGAAGGATGCCTCCTGAAGTCCACGATCATCTCTACAGTCTTGAGCGTGTTCAGCTCCAAGTTGTGTCGGCCGCACCACAGCTCCAGCCGCTCCGCTTCCTGTCGATATGCAGACTCGTCACCATCCTTGATGAGGCCGATGACAGTGGTGTCATCTGCAAACTTCAGGAGCTTGACAGTCGGGTTCGCTGAGGTGCAGTCGTTCGTGTAGAGAGATAAGAGCAGCGGAGAGAGGACACAACCTTGGGGCGCCCCAGTGCTGATGCTGCGTGTGGATGAGGTGGCCTCCCCCAGCCTGACCTGCTGTGTCCTGCCCGTCAGAAAGCTGTAAATCCACTGGCAGATGGTAGGTGAGACGCTGAGCTGGAGAAGCTTGGTTGAAAGGAGTTCAGGGATGATGGTGTTGAACGCTGAGCTGAAGTCCACGAACAGGATCCTCGCGTAGGTCCCTGCACTGTCGAGGTGTTCTAGGATGAAGTGCAGTCCCATGTTGACTGCATCATCCGCAGACCTGTTCGCTTGGTAGGCAAACTGCAGGGGGTCCAGCAGGGGACCTGTGACACTCTTGAGGTGTTCCAGCACGAGACGTTCAAAGGACTTCATAACCACAGATGTCAGAGCGACAGGCCTGTAGTCATTCAGACCAGAGATTACAGGTTTCTTGGGGACTGGAATGATGGTGGAGCGTTTGAAACAGGATGGAACTTCGCACATTTCCAAAGATCTGTTGAAGATCTGAGTGAAGACTGGAGCGAGCTGGTCCGCGCAGACTTTGAGGCAGGATGGGGACACATGGTCCGGTCCTGCCGCTTTGTTAATCTTCTGTTGTTTGAAGATGCGTCTCACATCCTGTTCATGGATGGTTAACGCAGAAGTCAGAGGTGTGGTTGTGGTCGCGGGTGCGGCCGGGTGGGTGTGTGGAGTGAAACTGTCCTTTTCAAATCTGCAATAGAAGGTATTCAAGTCGTTGGCTAGTGTGCTATTGTTCTCAGCTTGGGGGGATCGTCGCTTGTAATTAGTCAGCGATTGGAATGCATGCCAGACTGATTTTGAGTCGTTCGCGCTAAACTGTTTTTCCAACTTTGCTGCATAGATCCTCTTTGCAATGTTAATTTCTTTAGTAAGCTGGTTTCTAGCTCGATTATACAGGGCCCTGTCCCCGCTCTGATATGCATCTTCCTTAGCTTGGCGAAGCTGCTTAAGTTTAGCAGTGAACCACGGCTTGTTGTTGTTGAATGTCCGAAATGATTTTGTTGGTACACAAACCTCTTCACAGAAACTGATATAGGATGTGACAGTGTCCGTATATTCATCCAGTCTTTGCAGTCTAAACAGCTTTGAAGTTCCATTGGTCCACTTTTTGACTGTTTTCACTGTAGGCTTCGCACATTTAAGTTCTTGCCTGTACGTCGGTATTAAGTGAATTAAGCAGTGATCAGACGATCCCAGGGCTGCACGAGGTATAGCACGGTATGCGTTTTTTACCGTAGTGTAGCAGTGGTCTAAAGTATTATTTTCCCTGGTAGGACAGTCGATGTGCTGCTTGTATTTAGGGAGTTTGTGGTTGAGTTGAACTTTGTTAAAGTCCCCGAGAATAATGAGGGGTGACTCCGGGTGTTTTTTTTCAATTTCGTTGACTTGTTCGGCGAGCGTTAGCAATGCGGCATTCGTGTTAGCTTGAGGTGTAATATAGACTCCAGCCAGTATAAACGATGCAAACTCACGTGGCGAGTAGAATGGCTTACAGTTCAAAAACAGCGACTCCAAATGCGGGCTGCAGTGTGTGCTGAGCACCGTGACGTCCGTACACCATTTTTCGTTGATATGGAGGCATATCCCGCCGCCCTTTGTTTTCCCCGATGATTCCATGTCGCGGTCCGCTCGATGAATGTTGAAGCCGGGAAGCATGACGGCGCCATCGGGTACAGCGTCGCAAAGCCAGGTCTCCGTGAAGCACATGGCCGCGGAACGTCCGAAGTCTTTACTGGTCTTTAACAGAAGATGAAGCTCGTCCATTTTGTTGGCTAGGGAGCGTACATTCGCGAGGTGGATCGACGGGAACGCCAATCTGTGTCTTCTCTTGCGGAGTTTCACCTGAATACCGGCTCGTTTCCCTCTGTGGCGCCGCTTCCGCCTCCATGCGCCGAAAACCGCGGACGCCGCTCCGGTGAGTAACTCGGGGAAAAAACTGAGCGGATTTTCGAAAGTTCGTGACAGAAAGTCTGCTGATTCCTTGTGTAAGTGAGTCGTGTAAGGTCTCCAAAGACGGACGAAAAACACAAAAAGAAAGACAATACTAGATAGCGCGTTACCGATGCGACCACACTGGTAGGCGCCATCTTGTCCACATTTGACTCCAATGACTCCAAAAAGGGTGGGTACTCTGAACTGCTGTTTGGTGCACAGGCACAAACAACAGTCAGGACCCGTCCCCCTACCCGAAGGTGGAGGGAGGCTACCATCTCGTCCACCGGGGTGAACCCCAATGTACAGGCACCGAGCCCGGGGGCAATAAGTATAGTCACACCCGCTCGCCGCCTCTCACCGTGGGCAACTCCAAAGTGAAAGAGAGTCCAACCCCTCTCAGGAAGACTGGTACCAGAGCCCAAGTCGTGTGTGGAGGCGAGCCCGACTATATCGGAACTTCTCAATGTCACACACCAACTCTGGCTCCTTCCCTGCCAGAGACGTGACATTCCACGTCCCTCGAGCCAGCTTCTGTAGCTGGGGATCGGATCGCCAAGGTCCCCGCTTTCGGCCACCGACCAGCTCACAATGCACCCGTCCCTATGGCCCCTCCCACAGGTGGTGAGCCCATGGTAAGGGGGACCCACGTTACCCTTTCGGGCTGTGCCCGGCCACCAGGCGCTCGCCTTCGAGCCCCACGTCCAGGCCTGGCTCCAGAGGGTGACCCCAGTGACCCTTGTCCGGGCAAGGCAAACCTGCATCTATTGGTTTTATTCATCATAGGTATTTTTGGATCCATGCTTTGTCTGGTCCCTCACCTCGGACCTGTTTGCCATGGGTGAGCCTACCAGGGGCCTGAAGCCCCAGGAAACTTAGCTCCTAGGATCATTGGGACACACAAACCCCTCCACCACGATAACGTGACGGCTCAAGGAGGATTATACATCCATCCATTTTCAACACCGCATTTTTTTGTGAAGCTTTCAGGTCAGTATCATTGCCTGTGGTCAGAGATGACTTGTGGAGGGGTGGGGCGTGGTGTTTTGGGTGTTGGTTGGAGGAGTGTTGGTGTGACGCCCATGGGGCCAATGACATTTAAGTGCGGCAGCCAGACAGAACTGATGGCATCCTCACACAGCCACTGCGGCTTTCCATCCATTACGTCGGCCCATTCAAATTGTGTGCTTCACTGTGGGGATTTTTAACAGCACAAATAAATAATGAAAATTCCTAAATAATTAATGATTTCATAATATGGCATGGTAATATGTATTCTGTTAATATATATTTTATTGTACAACAGTAAATTCCCAGACTGGCATCTTTCACAGACCCTCCACTCAGCCCTCTCCAGTTTTTTTCTTTTTAAGTGACTAAACATGTCGACCTCTTTGTCTTTGATGTGGCTGGTTTTTTTTTTTCTCCTCCATCTTTCCGCCCGCTCAAATAATAACACAGAGCGGAGGGAGCGTTCAGCACGAGTTCCTCTAGTTATATTTAGAAAGTGAACAGATGCAGCGCACTGGAGCGGAACATGCCGCCTCTGCTTTTCTTGCGTGCGCGCGTGTCTGTGTCTTTGTGAGTCTTTCGTCATACCAGTTTTCCCATCATGCACTGCTGATTCTGACTCAGCAGCCCAGCGGTGAGAAAATGGGTCAAAAGTGTAGCTGTCCATTTTACAATACAAACATTCACACCATAACGCTTTTATACAGTGGGTACGGAAAGTTTTCAGACCCCCTTAAATGTTTCACTCTTTGTTATATTGCAACCATTTGCTAAAATCATTTCAGTCATTTTTTTCTTCATTAATGTACACAGAGCACCCCATATTGACAGGAAAAAACGTAATTGTTGAAATTTTTGCTGATTTATTAATAAAGAAAAACTGAAATATGACAGCCAAAAGTATTCAGACCCTTTGCTGTGACACTCATGTTTAACTCTGGTGCTGAGTTATGGAAGACGGTTATGTCTTCTGATCATCCTTAAGATGGTTCTACACCTTCACTGGAGCCCAGCTGTGTTTGATTATACTGATTGGACTTGATTAGGAAAGCCACACCCCTGTCTATATAAGACCTTACAGCTCATAGTGCATGTCAAAGCAAATGAGAATCATGAGATCAAAGGGACTGCCTGAAGAGCTCAGAGACAGAATTGTGGCAAGGCACAGATCTGGCCAAGATTACGAAAAAAAATCTGCTCCATTTAAGGTTCCTAAGAGCACAGTGGCCTCCACAATCCTGAAATGGAAGACGTTTGGGATGATCAGAACCCTTCCTAGAGCTGGCCGTCCGGCCAAACTGAGCAATCGGGGGAGAAGAGCCTTGGTGAGAGAGGTAAAGAAGATCCCAAAGATCACTGTAGCTGAGCTCCAGAGATGCAGTCGGGAGATGGGAGAAAGGTCTAGAAAGCCAACCATCACTGCAGCCCTCCACCAGTCAGGACTTTATGGCAGAGTGGCCCGACGGAAGCCTCTCCTCAGTGCAAGACACATGAAAGCCCGCATGGAGTTTGCTAAAAAAAACACCTGAAGGACTCCAAGATGGTGAGAAATAAGATTCTCTTGTCTGATGAGATCAAGATATTAATTGTTGGCGTTAATTCTAAGTGGCATGTGTGGAGAAAACCTGGCACTGCTCATCACCTGTCCAATACAGTCCCAACAGTGAAGCATGGTGGTGGCAGCATCATGCTGTGGGGGTGTTTTTCAGCTGCAGGGACAGGACGACTGGTTGCAATCGAAGAAAAGATGAATACGGCCAAGTACAGGGATATCCTGGACGAAAACCTTCTCCAGAGTGCTCAGAACCTCAGACTGGGCCAATGGTTCACCTTCAAAAAAGACAATGACCCTAAGCACACAGCTAAAATACAGGAGTGGCTTCAGATCAACTCCGTGACTGTTTTTGAATGGCCCAGCCAGAGCCCTGACTTAAACCCAATTGAAAGTAAAGTAACAACTGAACTATGCTTAGGCAACCATTTTTTGACATACCGCTAGAGGGAGCATGTGTATCATTAGTTGTATTGCCTACAACTGAGAATCACTGGTCTAGTTGGTCAACAACAAATACAAAATGTAACAGTTGACTTATCCATTCTCCATGCAGTAGGTAGTTACTAGTTGGAAGTTTGGGGTTTAATTTCTTCTTTCATGCCTCCCAAAATAGCTTCCTTTAGGGTTTGGACCATTTTTAATGAGACCTGCAACACACGTCAATATTTGAACTTCTACTTCCTCGGTGGCAGATGTTTGTGTTCCCCATGCCACAGAATTATTTTTGAAAATGATGTCCTTGGATTGCTGTGAATATAACTAGAGTGGTGTAGTAATAGTGTAACATTATTGAGTCACATTTGTGGATATGAAAATAAGCATATGAACTGAGCAGGGAAAACATATTAGTCTCCTGGTCTCATTTGGGACTTATTCTACATGATGCTGAAAGCCCACTGATCCAGGCTTTGGATCTGAACCAGATGAAAGCAGCCCTGGGTGTGGTTGGTTATAATTAGAGAAGAGGAGCTGGCTTTAAACTTTCTGTGATTGTTATTTTTTCTTCTTTGCTCCCTCGTCACTCTTGTCATCCCACGGAAAGCAGAAATAAGACTGCAGATTTAACATGAAATGGTAAGACACGTAATACTTTGCAAATTTTGGGCTGCTACAGCTGAGGTGAGACAAGGAAAAGAAGTGGATTTGACAGCATAGGAACAAACGCTCCATGTTTGATGACAACGTTATTTCTATATGAGCTGTTACAGACACTATGAACCAGGGAAATGTCTGAGTAACTACTTGCAATAGCAGCTCCTGTAACACATGGTGAACTCCATCATCGTGTGTAAGGATAGGATGAATTGTGTCAATTGCATCCGTGTGGATGTTCACCGCTTTCAGACAGCCCCTCCCTGTCTTGTTGGATAATGTTTAGTTAAAAACTCTCCTCAGTAACTGGAAACTGGCAGGATGTCCTGAGACCAACAGGAAGCTACTGAAACAATTGAATGTACTGTTTAAGCAGCCAGCATTTCCACTTCCTTGTCTCAATCAGCCAAAGGGAAATACTAGAGGAAATTACCCCCCCCCCCCCCCCCAAAAAAAAAGTTTATTTGGAGTTTTAGTCCTATTATGACTATGCTAAACCTTGCATGTTGTTAAACAAAACCGATGTGGATCAAAACTGGTCTATTGGACCATCTGCGTGTTAAGTGTTAAGAAAAATATAGACAGTGGAGCCTTTTCTGAATGAAAATGTTGATAATAACCAACAAGATGTGAAATTCACAACTTACTAAATATCAGCTGTACTTTTATTAGAGAAGCATACTGTATGTACAGTATGTACGCTAAACTAGAATATAAACACTTCCCTCCCATTTTCCATGAGCAAAACTCAAAATCTTTTTTTATATACGGTTGTGACGCTAATATTTTTAGAAGCAAATATTCTATCGATTATTCCATCGATTATCGAATAATCACATAGAAAGTTATTTTGTATTAAAGTTTATTTTAATTTGTTTTCCAATTAATTTTTATTAACTGACTACTAATATTACGCGAGAGAGAGAGTGATGTTGTACTCACCAACCAGTTTGGGGTGTACCCTGCCTCTCCCAGAGGATAGCTGGCGACCCTTGTGAGGATAAGCGGTGAAGATAGATGGATGGATGGATGGCTACTACACTGACGCCATACACACTGTCTGCCATCTGCCCTGTACAGTGAAGAGAAGACAACCCCTCAACAAAGTGTCAGACAAGCGATTGTGAACATTTGCCTACTCAAGTCAGTTATGACGACGAACTGCAGTCAGGTTAAGAGAACCCGATGATGACAATGAGCATGCAGATGAGCTTTCCTGAGATGATTTCTGAAAGTTTGTACAGAAATTCTTTGGTAAAGCTGAGTGATTACAGCAGCTGTTTGGGTGGTACATGTCAGATGATCTTGGAGATAAAGATGCTGGTTGTGGAGGTCCTGGATTGGTGTGGTTACACATGGTCTGCAAGTTTGAGGACGCTTGGATATACTGCCAAATGCTGTGAAACGCCTTTGGAAACGTCTTATGGTTGAGAAATTAATGTTGAATTCACGGGCAACTGCTCTGGTGGAAATTCCTGCTTTCAGCATGCCAATTGCACGCTCCCTCAAATTGTACAATTTAGCATGGCCTTTTATTGTGGGCAGCCTAAGGCACAACTATAATAATCCAACACTCTGCTAATCATGCTGTCGAATCAACATCTTGATATGAAACACCTGTGAGAAGGATGTTCATCTCGGCAAAGGAGAAGTGCTCACTAACACCGATTTAGACAGCTTTGTGAACACTATTTTATAAAGAATGGCCTTTTGTGTTCATAGAAGGATTTTGATCTTTGATTCAACTCATGAAAAATGGGAGTAAAAATACGCGTTGGATTAATTTTATTTGAGTGTGTAGATTTTTCCAGATAAACATCCACTCCATATCAAGATAGTCAAGTCAAGATGTACCATGGTGATAGTTTTACCAAACAAGATCAAATGTTGTAGTTTAAGCAAAATGTGCTCCAACAAAGTATTACTTTCAGCTTGTGCACATCAACCTATCAGTCAAAATTTTTGACACGGTTTCTCAATCGATAGCATGAGAAAGTGTGTCCAAACCTTTGACTGCTCGTGTATGCATCCAGCTTGTTGAAATTGTTGTTGTTGTTGTTTTTTGTATTTGCCTCTCCTGAGAGATAAGAAGGAAGATCAGAAAATAATGTTACAGGTTGTGTATCACAATACTTTGAGTTCCCACTGTTATCCAATTTATTGTGTTATTATCATTGTTTTACAAATTTTTTATAGGGGAGTGCAGACTTTGTACCAGTCTATAGTCTGTATATCTATCCATTATATTGTCTACTAGTATAGATAATCAATCCATCCATCCTTTTTCTGAGCCGCTTCTCCTCACTAGGGTGGCGGGCGTACTGGAGCCTATCCCAGCTATCATTGGGCAGGAGGCGGGGTACACCCTGAACTGGTTGCCAGCCAATCGCAGGGCACAGACAAACAAACAACCATTCACACTCACATTCCCGGTCCTCAGAAATGTGAGGCAGACGCTCTAACCAGTCGGCCACCGTGCCGCCCTAGTATAGATCATTGCATTGTTATTCTGTGGGGAAAAAAAAGAAAAAGCAAATGTGACGTTAATTCTATCATTGAAGTCGCATTTGAAATTCCATCCATCCATCCATCCATTTTCCGAGCCGCTTCTCCTCACTAGGGTCGCGGGCGTGTTGGAGCCTATCCCAGCTAACATCGGGCAGGAGGGCGGGGTACACCCTGAACTGGTTGCCAGCCAATCGCAGGGCACAGACAAACAAACAACCATTCACACTCACATTCACACCTACAGGCAATTTAGAGTCGTCAATTAACCTACCATGCATGTTTTTGGGATGTGGGAGGGAACCGGAGTGCCCGGAGAAAACCTACGCAGGCATGGGGAGAACACGCAAACTCCACACAGGTGGGGCCGGGGGATTGAACCCCGGTCCTCAGAACTGTAAGGCAGACGCTCTAACCAGTCGGCCACCGTGCATTTGAAATTTGTATAATAAATTAATACAGGCCACAGGGGGGCAGCAGCCTATAATAATTGCACATAGCTCCTCTTTGCTGGTTGGCTCTGGGTTGCTGTGGTAACGGCTCTGCAGGAAGCTGACTTTGATAGTGAGGCTGGGAGACACAGAGGGCAGTGTTGAGTTGCACGATGGCTGGTGAATGCTAATGAGCAGCTGAGCTTAGCTTCACACACATCAAGCACGCTGGCACGAACCAGTGCGTAACTAATCCTTTACATGTTGTTTCTTGAATTTGCCGGATGATCAAACCACACACCCAGTTGCATGCCAAGTAAATGATTACCAGCCTATTAATATCCAGCGGCATGATTCATAGGTGTGGAGCAGTGACTTACTGTATAATGATGGCAGATGTGACGTAGTACTATAAGATACGTGTGTTGAGCAGCTGCTATCGTCCTATATGCTTCAGCTGTGGTGCTATTTTACAAGCCAACTCATCTCTCAGAAGGGCTAGTTCGGCGTTTGCACATTCAGTGGAATGCAATGTGGAAAGTGTAAATCACCATCTCATGAGATATTTGAATGGTCACACTCCATCCCCTGTCCCAATATGAGACAGGGATGCATAACTAGATTTAAGGTTATGTAATGCTGACTGGAGGCATGGAGGATGGTATAATCCACTCTTATTTGGGTTAAACCCATCTCTCTCTCGTTCACTATCTGTGAGGGGACAGCGGCCTCGCATCTTTTGAGCTGAGGAGAAACAATCTCTGTCACACAGTCTTTTAGCTGCCAGCTTCATGAACATCTCAGCTCCCAGGGAAGGAGCTCTGCATCTCTTTGGAGTCTTGGGGGTTTCCGATTTGTCCTGATGGGTGCCGTTCCATTCTTATCATTGTTTACCCAAGCTCATAAACAATGCTCGTCATCATGAATTTCCTACCAGATAGCATGGAGATTTTGAGTGGTTGCTTTTGCAACTAAAGATGTTTTAGCTTCGTGATCAAGTGAAAAATATGTACAGTGAGTGCCTTGAGATGACTCAACTTGCAAATATTTCTAAATACAAGCCGTCACAGGGACAATATTTTGCTCAAGATACGAGCGCTGTATGTTGACAGTGAACTCAACTCACTTCACAATAAGCAGCACTTTGGCAATTAGTGAACAATTCTTCAAAAAAGAGGCTTCAAGCTGTTTGCCGCTCCCACTTGAAGTTTACTGTCAAACGAAACATAAAACAAAGACTTTCACCTACAATTACATTGAATACAACCACAAAGCTTAGTCTTTCAGTCAGCTATCTTAATGCTAGCATTACATACCATTGAAATAAAACAATAAACAATTAAATGTTGGAGTGCAATAACCCTTTAAGCAACGGATTAAACACAAATGATGCCGCAACACTTGTAGACAGACAATTTAACAGTACTCACAGTCCTATTGTCTTTTTCTTCTGTGAAGAATAACTAATATTAGTGCTGTACTGATGAGCTAGGAGGAGTTAGGGTGTCTCAATGAACAATATATCTATATTATATCTTATACTGCTCTCAGTTGGCCAAGCACACCAGAAAAAGCAGCACAATAGCCATTCAGTTGATGCAGTATGACAAAAAATATTTATTTATATTTATTTATGTCATTACTGTATATTTTTATAAAGTACAATATCATGGAGTACAATTTTTCTTCATTAAAAAAAATAAAAACAATTTGGTGTTGGGGTGGATTGCTGGCATTTCTATTCATGTCAATTGGAAAAAATGATTTTGAGATACATGTGTTTGGAGTTACCAATGTGGTTACGGAAACAAATTAAATGTGTATCTCAATGCACTGCTGTATTATAATTCTACACAAAAGTCCCAAAACAGGTGAATCAATTCACTGCCTGAATCGGTAAAAAGAAAACACTTGGGACTTTATGTATGCATAGGGCTTTGGCCTCATGCATTCTTCCTTTTATAAACACTCTCAATATAGAGTAATATTGAAGCCATTTTATTCATTAGATCTTGCATTTAATGTTAATCAGACAATATTTGTTATTCACTAAGGCCTAGAAATATTTGACTTCTCTACCAAAGTAAGGGACAGGACAAATGAAAAAACACGCTAGGCAAATGCAAAACCTGCAATCCAAATCCATATAGCCAAACGAACCATCCATCCATCCATTTTCTGAGCCGCTTCTCCTCACTAGGGTCGCGGGCGTGCTGGAGCCTATCCCAGCTATCATTGGGCAGGAGGCGGGGTACACCCTGAACTGGTTGCGAGCCAATCGCAGGGCACAAACAAACAAACAACCATTCACACTCACACCTACGGGCAATTTAGAGTCTTCAATTAATGCATGTTTTTGGGATGTGGGAGGAAACCGGAGTGCCCGGAGAAAACCCACGCAGGCACGGGGAGAACATGCAATCTCCACACAGGCGGGGCCGGGTCCTCAGAACTGTGACCAGTCGGCCACCGTGCCGCCCCAAACGAACCAAACAAAGTTCAAATATACAGTGGATATACAATATTTCTACACACCCCTTGTCAAATGCCAAGGTTTTGTAATTTAAAATCATGAGAAAATGGCTGGAGAACAAGATAAATAAATTTAGATGTATTCCAGCCATTATGTCCTGTACAACTCAATTGAGAAATTCAGTAATACTTTAGCGAGGGGCAGTAAAAATTAGTATCTGAGATAATTATAAACTGTTCATAACACTGTAGAAGTCAATGTTAGCACAAAAGCTTCAGGCTTCTGCTAGAAAGCAAAATATCTCAGGAACACTAGAGAAGCTAAACTTTATTTGGGGTTAATCAGAGGCACTTTGAATGGAGGCAGTTGTGTGCTGACTCCCATTTAACATGAGTTTGAATGTGTTTGGTTAGTTCTGACCACAGCCGCATTCCCATTTATAAGAGGGTGTGCAGACATGTGCAACCACAATATCTCAGTTTATTGTTTACTTCCAATCGATAAAATATATTTTTCCAATTCAGTGCTTCAGGTTGTAAGTGACATTAATTGTGGATGACTTATCTTGGTCTCATTTTTAAATCACAGAAACCTGGCATTTGAATGGGGGTGTAGACTATTTATATCCACTGTACATTACTGTAGCTCCTTTTTACATTCATTACCCTGTTGTTTGCCAAATATCGTGCTACACTGGGGTAAAAAATTTCAAACATCATGCACTGTGATGCCTCACTTCCACTGAGACCTGAAGAGGGGTAAAAGCTCCACACATGCCCACTCGTCTATGTATGTGTATGTGTGCATGTGCATGTGTAATCTGTGATCCACGTGGCGTTAATCCTCATAAATATTAAATATTTGATGACTCTCTCACTGATGGAGCGTGACACTCGCTGTGCATCCCTACAGGAAATGGTTGTTCCTGACAGAGGTCCTTGTCTCAGGGAAAATGTGTGAGCCAGCAAAATTGACATAATGCACGATACAAACGTGAAATAATCATAGTTTATTTTGATTACATCTTGTTTCTATGACAAGGGAAAACATTACACACTGTAAAAAACAGACTTGCATATTAAGTGTGTGTGTGTTTCTTTACAATCTACTGCTGCTTGCCTAGCAGAGACCATAATGATGCCCGTCAGCCCTGGCTGGTTGCTAGGTAACAATTACCTGACTGTGCTTTGCTTGCAGTGAGCTACACAGTCGTGCATGTGTGTGTGTGTTTGTGTAGCGAGAACGGAAAAATACAGCATTGTCGACGACCAACTGATGTTTTTGTTTTTCTAGTGGAAAGAGCTTTGTTTGTGTGCATTTTTTTTTTTTTTTTTTTTATTAACTGTCTTTGCGCACTCACTAGTTTCAATTTGATTTACTCCCTGACTTTTAGTGTTGGTGGTCTCTCTAACTGATGAAGGATGAATGTCTACTTATAGCCCCACAGGATTTAATCTTGACAAATCCATCTCCGACAATTTCCTACTGTTATTATTATTATATTATTATCATAAGAAATGCCAATGTGTTTGGACTAATCGCATCACAGTTTCAAAATCTTATTCCATATGGGCCATTTGCATTCAAAGTTGTGTCTAGTATGTCTTATAAGACACTCCCATTCATATTTATTTGCCATGAGGACGTTTTTGTAAGGTTGTGTTATTTCCTTCAATTACCGCCTATATAAAGTTTTGGCTCATGGCTCAGTGTACCTGGCTACTGTATATTACTTCCCGTTCATTTTAGCTGCTGTCCAGAAGCACAGAGCCAGAATAAAATCTCTCCCTTCAATGGAAGGCCAACATGAGGATATGGCACCATCCTCCAAAAAGGGCTTGCCAGCTCCCCCAGACTTGGATGATGAATTTAGAGATCATTAAATGGTCCTAAATGAGACCCTGGCGTGAGAGCAAGCCCTGACCATCTGGCTCCATTGTGAGTGGCTGCGTCGTATTCTGACTTGGCCAGCATCATGGTCACCTGTCATAGGATAGATACAGAGAAGGCCTAGTAAATCCAGCCAATGAGAGGTTCTTGTATAGTAGTACCCACACAGAGAATCTTTTAATCAATTACTACAAGCATTCATCTCTGTGTACTTAAAGTATCCAGCCATTTTATTAGAAAAACCCAGTTTTTTATCGAGTGGGTTTCTTGGCCGCTCTATTGTCATTACTGTTTTGTAATAGAAGAAAGTATCCCAATTACCCAGTCTTTGTCAGGTAGTTTCGGAAAAAATAAACTGAATACAATACTGTAAAACTCAATCTTTGATTAATTTGTTGTTTGTCTGTGTGAGCTATACTAACTTGGTGTGTGTCTGGTTTTTCAAGGTAACAAGCTCAACAAAGAGCTGAAGCACTACCTGAGTCTGAGGTTCCAAAAGGCTTCCCCTGACCATGAGCTGCAGAAGACCATCCGGGCCAATCTGTATCGCCATGCTGTGCCTTGTGAGTAAGATTATATACAGTCCTGCTCACCATTATTAGCACTCATTCACTATTTGCATAACCTGTATAATATCTTCAGAAATAAATGGAAATATACCAAACTTATATCATCAGGATCTTTTAACTGGAGGTCCAAAGTAATTTAACAAAGTTTTAAACTTGGAAGTTGTAATTTCAAAGAAAAAACAAAGCAAAACTGAAAACAGTATGTGCAGCAATATTGGCACCCTTCCTTAATATTTTGTTGCACACTCTTTGGCACCAATGACAGCCTCCAAATGTTTCTTATATCCATCTATAAGCTTTTGCACTTCTCAGGTGGTATTTTCTCCCACTCTTCCTTTGCAATTTGTTCAAGCTCTTGAACATTTGCAGGGTTCTTTTCCCCAATGACAGATTTCAGCTCCCCCCAAAGATTTTCAATTGGATTGAGATCAGGATTCATTGCTGTCAACAGTCAATTTTTTTCCTTTTCGACTATTCCTGTGTGCTTTTGGAAGTGTGCTTTGGGTCTTTGTCTTGATGGAGGACTTCACATCAAGCCAAATTTTCTTACACTGGGTAAGATATTTCATGATACCTGTGATACAGTCAAAGCCTCCAGTACCAGATTTCGCAAAGCAGCCCCACACCATTAGGGACCATTGCCAAAAAGTTCTATTTTTGTTCCATCTGTCCATAAAATGTTGTTTATCATTTGCTCTTTTGTATCAAATGCAAGTTCTCTATAGTAAAATGTTGTTTCACCTGATTGATGTAACATGATGACATAATGTGGTATTCTGAAACCAGAACATCTGCCAATCGATTTTTGTCCCCAAAGCAGTCTTGAGCATCATTTCATTATCTTTACCCCGTCGACCCACTTTCTTAGGCTGCTATCTTGTTTGTCTCATCTATTATTCCTCCTCATGTGGTTTTGTTTCCCCCAGAATAAATTCTAGCTTGTTTTCCTTTCATGGATGGTATAACATTATGAACCATCTCTGCTACCTCCAGCGTCAAACGTCAAACTCAAAGTGTTTGTGTTGCAAAACCTATTTTTTAATTTGAGATGACCACCAGGCTCCAGGCTTAAAGTGTCTTAAGTGTGTCAATAGAGAAGCACAGTGGCGCAATCAGTAATATGGTGTGACTGTCTGGGGGTAATTGTGTATGTAGTTCATGGCCATGATTTTATCAGTCAAGTATTATCTCAATGCCACTTTCCTCTTGTTTTCTATTTTTTGATTGAAGTTTAGATGTGTGTGTGTGTGTGTGTTTGAATATGTACAGTATGTTAAGGTACATGTAAATTCTAAATTCTGTAAATTCTGGCTGGAGTTCACATTCTGTCCTTCTACACTTTCTCTGGCCCTCTGATTCTCTCTCTGTCTCTCTCTTTCTCTGTCTCTGTCTGTCGGGCTCAGTCTCTTTCGCTTCCTCTCTAATTTTCTCGCTCTCCTGCTCTCTCTTTCTCTTGGCCTGCCATGTGACCGGCAAATCCTCCTCTTTTGCCATGCTGAGGATTATGATGTTCCGATTTATTGAAAATAGATTCCTGCCTGATTATGTGGTGAACATGCCGGGCTCTTACAAAGATCGAGGATGATGAAAAGGCCTCTGTGGCACAAAGAAGGTAGACTTTGACATTCAAATTGAACTCAAAAGGCAAATACTAATATAAATAAATTGTGATTTGCATTGGTATCTATACTATTCTTCATTGTATTATTGTCATTTAGTATGAGAAATTAGCAATGCATACCCACATTTGGAAAAAAAGTAATGGCAGATTGGATTGTTTTCTTGTTGCACACAACAAACAAATGGTTACATTGGAAATTAGAATAAAATACAATCTATCTCAACTAGGGTTGTGTCAGAAAAGCTCCAGGACCAGTGTCACAAACGTTATTACTACGAACTACGGGAAAGAAAATCATGCAACATCGGTTTCGTTCAGTGCACAAGAGAGGTGAGAGTTGTGGCAGGACAACTCATGGCTGACTTTTTTTTTTACACACATCGTGATTCCCTCTAAACGAGGTATCCAAAATACTGAAATGGCTCTGATTAGGACACAGTGTTGTTCTACACTTCTGTAAAATACAGCCATGATAATCCATGTTCATTTACTACCACTGTGATTGCGTCAATCAAACGTGAACATTATCAACTTTCATTCTTAACTTGGCATGGACCACTTACTGATTTCAAGGAATACCATGTTTTTTTAAAACTTTCCATCAGCGGTGTGAGCTATTTGTTTTTTTTTTGCTTTGTTTTGTTTTTTGAGTCATTCTTGCAGACTAAGTGACACAACCTCTCGCTCTCCCCTGCTGTTGGTGCAAGCAGTTAGTGAGCCCCATGACTTGTCCACTTGTCGAAGAAGTCCGCTCTTTTGGGAATTTTATGGGAACCGTTGCTTGGTACAGGAAGTATATGCAATATGTGCTTACGAAGAGTGGCTGTTCGAGGAGTCAATACTTCCAATAGGATATAACAGTCACAAGAGCGGCACCCTTCATTTGTCAACAAATTCAAGGTACTGTTAAGATATTAATATAAAGCTGCCTTGAAATGGACACTTGCAACCAGCAACAACAGTTAGCATGTCTACAAGTGATTAAATAAATATTTTAGACTCACTTCCATGGCAGATAACTAAGTAACTAGCACGGCTAACTAGCATGGCTAACATTAGCTATTTTCTGCTCATGAAATGGAGAAAGGCAGAGAAGTATCTACTCATTTTTTGAGAAATAAGTACTTTTACTGTAAATTCAAAACGTATTGCAGACGTTTACTGAGATGCCAAATATTATAAATGTATAAAAATAAAATCGATTGCGTTAAATGGAACAAGGTTATTTACCCCAAAAATGTGTATATTATATATATTATATTTAATATATAATACTAATAATATAGGAAGCTAATCGGATACCGTAGGGCTCAGGAACCTCTGGCTCGTGAGCCACACATGGCGCTTTTGAAGACTGCATCAGGCTCGCAGATAAATCTTTGCCGACAATTCTTAATACAACAAATAATGAATAATTCCGCTGACATTTTAAACATTACAGAAACCACAGTGTTAAAAATTACTTTTAACATATCAAACATCCTCATGCATTTTAATCCATCCATCCATTTACTACTGCAATGCGGGTGGCTGGAGCCAATGTCAGCTGTCCTTCTGGGTACAAGGTCAGACTATTTTTATGCGGTAGCCTACCCAGGTTGTTGTGAGGTCAAGAAGTAAACTTCCCTCCTTTTAATCAAATAGGTAGCTTATGACAAAGAAGATGGTCAAAGAGATAAAGGTGAAGAGTACTGTAGATTTCAGCGCAAATGGACATAGGAATTCGCCTTTGCACAGAGAGCAGGTTCTGTGGTGTGTCTAATATGCAATGATAAAATTTCATTGATGAAACGGTCAAAGATAAAGCAGCTACATGTGCATCGAAATATCCAGCAGGGGACAGCAGGAAGGAGGCATGCCAAGAGCTACTGTGGAGAGTGCAAGCTATTCAGCAGCAACTCCATGTATGGACCCAACAAGGTGACAGGAATTCGGCTAGCTTTGCTGGTTCTTTAGCAATAGTGAAGAAAGGAAAGCCATTCATAGATGATGTGGCCATTGAACCTTTGACGACTTTTCGGATAAAGTTAGGAAAATCAAACAAATAAAAAACATGCCTGTGTCAGCAAGAACTGTTCATGATTGTACCATCATGATGGAAAATCAAGTGGAGGAAACAAGTAAAGGACATAAATGCAGCGCCATACTCCGCTTTGGATGAGTCGACAGACGTAATCCATTTATCGCAGTTCAGCATGATTGCAAGGTATCCCGCCAGTGACGCACTGTGTGAGGAAAGTCTTGCTGTTTTGCTAATGAAAGGGGTGAACAAGCGGGGATGATTTATACAAGGCTTAAATTGAGTTTGTTAACAAAAATAAAATAAAATAAAAAAATACAGATGGATGAACTTATTTCGGTGTGTACTGATACTGCTCCGTGTGCTATATTTTGGGGAAATGCAGAAGATTTGTAGCACTTCTTCATGAAAATAAAAATAGACCCATCCTAACTTTTCACTCCATTCTACATTGACTTGTACAACAGCAAGCAGAGCTGGTTAGCAAACACAAACAAAGTGGAAAAAAATGAAGACTTCAACCTGCAGACCAACTCATTGTCAAAATTTGGAACACCCTTCCTGTCACATGCCAAACTACAGTGTGTGAGTATTGCTATATTAAATTTGTTTGGCGCTATATATGCATGTAAGCAGTCGTTCTCACGTCTAAAAAAAATCAAGACCAATCTACGATTACATTTAATGGATGGAAGCCTCAACACCTGGATGAAATTTAAACTCGCCACACATCATCCAGAATACAAAGCCATCAGCAAAACCATGCAGCACCAGAAGTCACATTAGTGGTAAGAAATGTTGTATTTATTATTAATTCGCGTCAGTGTAACAACGTTATTAAAAAGAATAAATTCAGAGACTTATTCTAAAATTGTTGGTCTTTTTCCCCTGATATTGTAGCAACTGTCTCTTGTTTCGAACATCTTCTGAATACTGTGTGTGGCAAAGTAAATTGTTGTGTATTGTACATTAGCTGGTTGTTTTTGAATTCAACTATGTTGCAAAGGTTGAGTGTATTTAAGTTGATATTTAGTGGATTGGTTGGGTCCATGTCGCCAGCTCGATTAATAATTCTCATTAAGTTTTTTCGTAGCATAAGGATTGGCTGAGTGTTGGTTTTATAAGTGTAGCCCCATATTTCCACACAATAATTCATATATGGCAGGAAAAATGAACAGTAACAGTGAATAGGAAAGTGTGGGGAGCTTTTGAGAGATGAACTAAGGATTTTGATCAAGAGACTGGCTTTTGCAAGTAATCCATAGTGTTTTGGTAATTGTACGATTTGTTTTGAGAAATGCACTTACCATTATGCAAATGTAGAGTATGTTTTAAGAAATGTACCAAAGCGCCTGAGGAAAACTGTAACCAACATTGTCCAGGCACTGAAATACAGTCTTACTACTTACTCATGTGAATGAAAGGATTAGAATTTCAAAATAGGATTTCAATGGGTTAGGGTTCCAAATTAGACTTTTTAGCCTGGGTTAGGTTCCAAATTCGGGTTTCAAGGCAGACCATGTTTCAAATGAATGTTCAAGACAGGTTTGGTTTTGCAGTCAGTGTTCCAAATTGGGGTCACACACAACTGTAAAACTCACAGTTTTTGTCGACTTTAAAGTCAACATTTAGAGGGGTTATATTTTCCCCCAATTTGGGGCCATTTCCTGGAATGCGTGGCTTTAGGAGTGTTTGAATTTGGAGGTTCCACTGTATCGTTTGTGCTGCTTATAATGTCCCCCCTCCTGTCCATTCTTTCTTTCTGTCCCTCCCGCTCTCTTGAATGGCCTGCTATCTCAGCCGATGTTGGTTTTCTCTCTGACTTTCTCACACATGCAAATATTTCCACGGCATGTTGAGGTGGAATGACAAATGCAGTCAAATAAAGGCCACACTTCTCAAGCCCTCACTTTCCTTTATCTCCACACCCTTGTCTGTTCCCCCTCTTCTGAGCACATGTGCTGCCTCTCCTCCCCCGACCGACTGCCCCCCCCCCCCATGTTTGACTTGAACAGGTGCCTTTCCCTCGACCACTGGCCGAGGTGGCGTCCTTTTCTTTTCTTTTTCCACATTATTTTGTGGCAGTTGTATTTATATGCAAGGGCACATGAGGTGCCCCCACACACAGACACCTACCTTCTCCCTCCTATACCTCCTACTACAGCAGATGGCCATTGTTATCATGTGCTGCAAATGTCACAATTGAAAGAGAAGTCACTGTCTCACGGGATTCATTTCTTGCTCACGTCTACAGCTGCTGCTCGAGAATGAGGGTTAGCTCCGCGTTATTCCACCGTTTGAGCCTATACGGAGCCAGCCAATCCTCCTCCCTCCCCCATCTGATATCTCTCCCCTTCTCAGTGCATGACTCTCTCTCTCTCTCTCTCTCTCTCTCTCTCTCTCTCTCTCTCTCTCTCTCTCTCGCTCTCGCTCTCATATCAGTCCTCTCTTCGACTTTTAGTCCCCCTCCTGAGTGGCAGCGTCCCTGTGGCTTGGTGGTGGCTGCTGCCTTCTTCTTTCACACTCTAGCTGTTACCACCGTCTCTGTCCATCCTCTATCTCTTTCTCCCTCTCTCCTTCTTGCTCCCTTTCTATATCCCCCCTTCTCTCTGTCCTTCAATTCCTCGCTTTCTTGTTTTCCACTCAACTGCCGATCTCAGGGAAATGAACGTCGGAGTCAGTTTTTTTCTGTTTGCCGTCCCTACAAAGAAACGGATTACATCTTGACTTACATCCTGTCTGTACGCAGGCAAGTGGCAGTACCTCATTCTCGCCTTCCCTACACTCGCCATCCACCATCTGTATGGCGAAGTCTGAGATATATGCATGGCGGAGACTGTTTGTGTTTGTGGTGGATGCTGTGCATATAGGCTAAGGGAATCAGGGAAGGTGGAGGGCAGGGGTGGGATTCATATGAGGGAAAGAGGGGGGCAGGCACACTTGGGGCAGGCATGGCCAACCCAAGGGGACAGATGGCCAGTAGCCCGGGTGCATTTACCTCCTTGGTTTTCAAATTCACCCTGCGGGCTTTGTACGAGGCCCACAAGTACACAGAGCGTCTTTTCAGTAAGCAAGGCATGGTTCCTCCACTCAAAGAAGAGGGGGTATATGTGTGTGACGAACGGACGTGGTGTAGGAGAGTGGAGGCAGGGGAAGCTGTCGAGTTTTTGAGAGAAGGTTAGGAATTGGAGACGAAAGAGAAGTGGAGCTAGCTGAGAGGGAATTGACTGGATGGGGGGGGGGGGGGGGGGGGGGGGCTTAGCAGATTCAAATGCATGGAGGTCACGTCCAGATGCTGCCCAAACAAAAGGGCTTCTCTGAGGGAACGGCAGGGGGAAGCATGGCACTCGCCATTGTGTGTGTCGCTGCATTGCAGGGTGCTGTTGGGGAGCTTCATGCTAATGATGGTCATTCATTCTTGCAACGGATGAGTGGCCCCAGCTTCTGTTTGCCTGCTTTTCACACACTCAGGCTTGATATTTTCCTCATCGGGCCAAAAGTACATATGTCACATAAAATAAAAGGATGGAAAATGACAGAAAACTTTAGGTCATTGTGTTCTCTGAGCTGGCCTTTACATTCACTTCTTCATTCACTTGACACCATCAAAATTTAGTGAGAGTTAATACAAGAGGAGTAGCTAAACTCCTCAGAGAGGTATTCATTGAGCATGATGTTTATTATTGTGCTTGTACTCGGCAGTGTAGAACTGAACCAAATCATCAAAAGCTGCCTTTGAATATTCCCATTCATCCAGGTCAATTCATTCTCAGGGCATTGAATCGATCGCAACTGGACTGTTCTGTTTGTCTTAGAAGACGTTTCGCCTCTCATCCAAGCAGGCTTCATCAGTTGTGCTGATGAAGCCCTGAGGATAATCAAAAGGTAATACTAATATTAGAGACATAATCTAGTGTATTTTAAATGAGGTAACTACAATATTGGAAGCAGCTCTCGAGATGCAGTGCATTTCTGCTCCATTGCAAACTCCAATCATAGTAATATAAATTAAAATAATATCTGATATGCAATCAATAGTTAGCATTGTTATTCTTGTTAAAAGCATAATTGTATTGGATTTCACCAGATTGTGCAGGCGTAATGATGGGACAATCACTAGGTTTAATGAATGTACAATGAAAATCAAAGTAATCATTCTTATTCTTCAAATTGAAATGCGCATCATTCACATTTCCATGCCAATTCTGTTCTGTGGAAAAAATTCACTAAATGCTGGCAGTCAGTCAGGTCAGTTTAGATTGATCTGTCTCTGATGGATGAGCCACTATCTTGTGCCACAATTGATCCGATCTCATTAAAACACATTGATAAAGGTGAGTGTTTTCTTGTGCAAGGAGGGAAACGGAACACTTTGACTGATTGACTGAGTTATATGTATGTTGTAAAAGTATTTCTTGTTGTTAGAATTTCTTTAGTATACAGTACGGTACTAAGATTCCTTAGTATTTACATGGACTGTGGAGCTGCCATGTTAATTTGTGTTAGACCCGTGTGATGATGTTGACAATGTTTTCTGTGTCAAGGGATGACACAGTGAACAAAGATTGTATTTTATGCCATTTTTGCCTTTGTAAAAATAATCTGTGTGTGAGAGTCTTGTTTTTTTCCTTCAATATAGAGGCTACTCAGCCTTCATGTTTGGGCATGTGGGTCTGACACTGTGAGGCTTTCTTTTCCTGATCTTGTGATGAACTGTGAATGAATGAGGTTATATTTTCATGAAATGTATATATTTCTTTTGTTATTATTACAGTAATGATAAGTGATGAAGACCTTTGTTTATTGACATGTTGTCATAGTTGCTGCATACAGTGGGTTACTATTTTTTGTTTTGTGTGGTTTTGCAACTTGGCGTTTTACTGCCTCGTCACATTTCTGAAAGGAGAAAACAATTAATTTCTTCATGTGCGCTTTCTCTGATCTTCAACCAGCCTTTGCAGAACAACAAACAATTATTCGGCTTGTAAATTAATGGATATGCAAGTATAACATAACACAACATTTGAGGCAACCTATTGATAATGCCCGAAGCTGACAGTGACACGTATTGATATCAAACTAGATAACGGACTGAAATGGAACAGTTCGTAAGGAGTGGGCTCTAATTAAATTAGTAGTTCCTGCAATGTGGCTCTGCATCTCTTGTCTTCATCTCCTTTTGAAGAACACTTGACCTAGCAGAGACAGGATGCAAAAATGCAACATAAAGTACCACTTGAATCCAAAATATACCAACCAGCCACAACATTATGACCAATTGCACATTGTAATGTGATCCATTACAAGTGCTGTATCCTAAAATTTGCTTTAGAAAGATAATTGAGCAGAGAGTATACATTTTACACTATGATTAATATTGTGATGGTTGTGGCTGTATTATTATGACTTGTCTGTTGTTATTCCTCCATCACATGTAGCTGAATAAGGTAACATCTTTACACCGCACAAATTGTGTCACTTACAAGCAGAAATGTTTTAATTTTGTCCCTTGAATCATGCAGTGTAAGCAGCCTTCGAAACACCTCAAAGAGTACGTACACAACAACTGTTGTAACTGTTGTTTGGGTTTGGCACAGTGTGATCATATAACAAACCGTTTTTCCGAAGACCAGCATTTCACTGTTTTAGTGGATATTTGGGTCGGAGTAGCTCAATTGCAAGTTTGAAATTTCTTGTCCCATGGTGCACAAAAATCTAGAAATGGCTTCTAGTTGTAGGAGTGATGCTTGTCT